>NW_026590681.1:5320694-5344195 GCF_907164565.1 Psammomys obesus
GCACTCCATACATTTCCAGATGCAGGTGAGAGAGCCAGCCTTCCCCAGGTGTGGGCCTGTATACTCAACAATCCCTACATTTCCAGGTACATGTGAGAGAGCCAGCCTTCCCCAGCTGTGAGCCTGTGCACCCAGCAATCCACACAGTTTCATAATATCATGAAAGAGCAGGAGAAAGCTGTCATTTCCTATTGGCCCTGGAGTAATAACCAGAATGACTGCTTCTAGCCAAGTTGAGAACCCTGCCCTGTGGCTTTGCTGGTCTAAGTGTACCATCTTCACTCACAGTTGGAGTCTTGTTCTCAGCTTTTTCAGGCTGCATGTGCACATGGACTGCCCTGAAGTTTGGTGGCCTCAAGTGACCCCTAACCCATCCCTATAACACTGCACTATCGGGATGGTCTGTGGTGATCTGACCTTGAGGCAAGTCTGTGTATGTATTTCTATGCTGTCTTTAACCTCTTAAAATTTGATGGGGATTCTCACAGCCCTTGGGGAAAATAGTCCATATGACAAAGCCTTTTCTCAACAGACTTTTTTCAAGGTGGAAGGTCTGGAATACTCACGGTTCGGATCAGTCTACGCCTGAAAGTCAGAGACCATGGAAGACACCTGTGTCTCAGTCTGAGCAAGATACCCAAGGGACCCAGGGAAACACAAGTCCAGACCTCAGAGTCCAGAAGCCAGCAGACCTGGAGATCTGAAGGAAGGACAAATTAAACATGTCTGTACCAGGAGAGACACAGCAGAAGTTCTCCTTTTCTCTGACTGTTTAGCTCCCAGGTGGCTTCAGCTTGCCCACCTGAGTTAAGAGTGGAATTTGGCCATTGAGACTGTGCACCCACATAGAAATTTCTTTCCAATTATCTCACATTCATATCCAGAAATATTGCTCCATCTGCTCAAGCTCAGAGTAAAATCCATGGTCCCAGCTCCCAGTCACCTGTAGCCAGAGCTTGGAGAAAAAACACCTTGCCCATTTTTGGGTTCCATCATGGGGAAGGGGTATCATGGAGGCAATCCCAGTGACTTTGCCTTTCTCTCTCAGGCTGCCAGGCTGAGTTCTGCTCAGGTTCTGTCACCTCAGACTTTTCTCTAGTTTCCATTGCAGCTCAGAAAGTCAGAGGCCTGTGCCCAGCGATCCTTCTTCAGGATTTATGTGAGAAGTTCCTCAAGTCATAGAGAAAGAACACCAAGAAAGGCATCAATACTTGTGGTGTCTTGTGCAGATCCCTGCTAAAATATGAAAATGTCTTTCCTCTTTTGAGACTGTCTCTTCCCCTTGGCTTCCCATGACTCTCAGAGAACATATCCAGGGTCTGCATCCATACCCATCACATGACAGAAGGAACTGTGGGTGACGAAGCCTGGACACCTTGAATTTGATGACTTTGTAGTTGGTTTCATTTTTAGAGTCCTTTGAACAATTTGCTTCAATGCTAGATTTAAAATTTTCCATTCTAGTTGTGGCTACTGCTGACAACTCTAGTCACTGACAAACAGAGGCTGGAGGTTTCCTGCATGTTCAAATCAGCCTCGGAGATGGAGAGAGACATTGTCTTGAAGGAAAAGATGGCAGGCCAGCAGGCAGACAGGAAGGAATCAGGCATGGAGACAGAAAGGTTGACTAATTCTAAAAGGAAAAAGACTCAATCTTTTTTGGGTCCTGGTCTGAGGACCTACTCTGATAAGCCTTGGAATGTAAATTATCTTAACACCTGGAGACTCCTGAGCAGACCTGCTGGGTGCTGCATGGAAAAGTCCAATCCAAGGAGGTGCCAAGAGAGACATCTCAGGATCATCTCAGCATCTGTTCCTTTATACAGTATTGTAGAAAGCACAAAAGCATCCATGTTTGTGGAACACTGAGGGAAAGGAGAAAGATGAGAGTCATTCACAGCATAGGGTCAGGGCCTCACCTACTTGTGTTTTGGGAGAGTAGGACTGAGACCTCCATGGAATTGTGACAAGATATTTTCTTTTGGCAAGTAAGAGAGGAGTATCATATTACACATGCCATCATTCCTCTACAGAAAGGAAGCTCTGTTTTTGTTATGCTCTAAACAAAGAAAAGCTATTTTTTTGATACAAGAACTGGGGCTTCTCACCTTAGGGTGGATTCTTGTAAACAAACTGACTTCCCTGATGATGGACCTCTCTTGTCTGTCTCTTAGCAGGGAGAGTGTAGGAGGAAAGAGTTGTAGATTTGGGAGTAGGATCCCATAGACAGAAATGTAGAGTCAGAGAAGACAGTTGGTATAAGAAGAAAGAAGAAAGAGTAAGGCTAGAGAGAAGGCTAATTGAGTAGAGTGAAAATAAGAGACAGTTGAAAGTGAATTGAGCTAGCAGAGTGAGAAGAGAAGGCAGTTGGTGACAGTTGAGCCAAGAGAAGCTGAGCTGAGCCAGAGAAGATATTCTTAAGAGGCAGTTAGGAAAAGAACCCAGGAAGAAACCACAAAGTCACAACATAGTCAACAGAAAAATCAAGACTAAAGCTACGGGCTCCTCTTCATGTAGTGAAAAATCCCATGGGTCTCAGAAGCAGGAGTGAAGGTAGACAGCTAAAGACCCTGAGAGGTTGTTGAACTGATGTTTGAAGTAGTCATGAGAAATCTTGGTGAAGAAGGACTCAGTCTGATGTTCACAGGAGGGAAGCAGAGGTAGGTTAGAAGCTGAAGGACAGTACTTGAAACGGTTACTGTGTAGACATCAGGTATAACTAAGCATGGATGAACAGAGGAGTCTCATTCTCAGTGGAGGACAAGCTAAAAAGTAATCAATAGAAACTCAGTTTATTTTGACATTTGTGAGTTAGGAGGACAAAGCAGATTGTCTCTTCTTCCTTCTCCACCTAACAGATGACTGTTTATTTGGAATGACTTGGGGAATCTGGGCTGTGGCTAGTTGTTAAAGCTCCTTGAACCTGCTGCCTTGCAGGATCAGGCACGGCTACCTATGCTCATTTTGAATCTTGGCCTCTTTTGTCTTCTCAGACCCATTCATTCCAGACAGTATTCTTGTCAAGTGTGGACCTACGCACCCATTTTGGGTACCCAAGGATGTTATACCCAAGACCATAGCAGTGATGTGTGTCCCCAAATACAAACAGTGAGTATGTGAGATTCTGTTATGGAAGGTACAAAAGCAATATGGCTCCAAACTATTTAAAGACTAAATATCTAGAGAGTGTCTTAACGGATTGCTATAAGGTATACATTTTAATTAATAGCAACTTTAAGATATACATTTTAATTAATAGCAACTGCTCCTAAAAGATATGATAACATCGCTGATGGTTTTCTAAGACAAACTCTTATGAAGTAACCTCAAAAGTCAGAGGTTGAAGAAATACCACACCAGACACTATATGAGTGTCATCTCTTTTCATTCCCAATGTCATGTCATGGTGAATTTCTCAGCAGAGCTATTGTTGGGAAAGCAATTAACCACCCTATTTTTTTTCATTTTATAACTTATTGTTCCCTGGATGTTGTCTCACACAGACTAGAGGACCTGGTTTTTTAGTGTTTTTATCACTTCCTCACCTTGATTTATCTAAACAGAACTAATTCACTGCTTGGTTCTTCTTCCTACTCATTTCTGCTCTTGAGTTCCTCTGCCCAGTTAGGTTATTGTACAAGAAAGTTATCTAGAGAAAGAGAAAGAGAGAGAAAGAGAGAGAGAGAGAGGCAGAGAGAGACAGAAAGGGATGTAGACATGTGAGGCAAGAGGAGGAGAAGGAGGAGGAAGAGGGAAAATCAGAAAGAAAGTCAGAAGGAAGGAAAGAAGGAAGAAAGGAGAAAAAAGAAAAAGGGAAAAGGAGGAGGACAAGTATTAGAACTAAGACAGACAAGAAGATCTAAGAGAAGAACAAAGATGACAATGATGACTGGGAAAAGGAAGAGGAGAAGGTCCATGGGTTCTAGAAGAGTGAGGAGTTGTGCAGAGAAAAGAAGAGTGGGAGGAGAGGAGAAGGGAAAAGTAATAGAGGGAAAGAGAAAGACAGAGATCTAAGAATAGAGAGGAGGCAAGAAGAAAAAATGAATGAAGAGAGAAACAAGAATAAAAAGGTGAAGAAGAGAGAGGAAGGAGACTTGGGGACATATCTGTTTGACTGTGAGTCTGCTTTTTCTCATTTCAGAATTGGAATTTTCACACTGACACATACTGAATTAAAAGAAATATCCTTCTGCCCCAGGAACTGGGTTCAATCCCCATAGACAGGACACAGCACTCTTCTGCATATGTATCTTTCAAAAAGAAATCAAGACCATGGTCTCAGTAAGGACAGAACTGATAAGATCACTCATCTTTTCTGACTCATTTGGAAGTTTAGATTCTTCAGTCACCTTCCAAAAACCCCATAACTAGGTAACGAGGAAACAGTGAGCAGCAGAAATAAGTTTTCTCATATTTGCAACCTGTCTTTGAGGATACTGACCCGTTCTGGCACTTTTACCTGATATCTGGGATATTAATACTAGGATTGCAGTATAACTCAGTGTCAAAGTGTGAGCTCAAGATGCTTGAGGCCCTGGACATCCCCAGTAACAGGGGGAAAAGAAGTAACAGACAAAATCTGCTAGTTTATTCAATGCTTGTTATGTGTTACTTTGTTCTTCATCAATATGTTACTAAGTTTCAGTCAGTGATATGAATGCAAAGAGAAAAACCAAGTAAGATAGGTAAATTAAGCATCTTTCATCCTGGAATTCTGCCTAAAAAGTAGGGTTCTCAACCTGCTGAGGGAGGTGGTTTCTTCTCCCAGGTTGTGTTCAGTGATAATACACTTAGAATGATCATATAGATCTCAGTGTGTCATATCTGCCTCAGATAAATGAGATTCTGAAAGCTCATTCCACATAAGCCTAGACTCTTCCATTGAGATTATATTCTTAGATTTAGAGGAAATGAAGCAAAATAGTAAAAGGAACAGAACCTGTCCCACTGTCCCATAGAGTATATAAGAGCTAGAGAAGCAGCCACAGAGATCCAAGTATGTTTAATACCCTGCTATCAGAATGCTAATTCCAGAAGTGAAGCCCCGTCTTGGGATATAATGTTTACATACTAGGATGTTGAAAGAGATTGCACAATTTAAAAAATGCCTAGAACACCAATTCCCATGCTTCCAGTGTGAAAATGTTTTCCAAACCTGCATGGTGAAAACACTCCTGTAATGCCAGCACTTGAGCACTTGGACAACTACTGCAGGGGGATCACCAGTTTGATGCCATCTGAGGCTACATAGCCAGGATGTGTCAGATTTATAATAAGGATTTATAAGGTATGCCATATGTAAGCATACCTTTGAGGACCATCAGGTCACTTTTACCATCTCATTATCATCGCAGGCCCAATACTATATTGGGCTTACTGGTCCGTTGTAATAAAGAAATATTTCACAAGTTACTCTGTGTTGTAAGTGACGATTAATATTTACTATTTGTTTATCTTTTAATAATGCTTGCTGTTAATCCTAAACAGCTGTATAACCAAATCACCACACAGAGACTGGGTTTAATTAGTTAACCTAGAACACAATGCTGGGCAATAGTTACTCCCTCTTAAACCTCCATGCCCTCATAGTTTCCTAACATTTAGATTTTACCCATTATATCTGCTTTTTGTGAAATCTTAGGTCCATTCCATCTCTCCACATCTTTCCAAGATCTCTCCCAGCTCTGCTCTTCTCCCTCTCCCTCTCCCTTTCCACTCCCACTCATTTCCTGTCCTCTGGCTCCTCCCTTCTCCTTGCTCAACATTGTGGCTAGTTGCTTTATTTTGGATGTTTACACAAAGTTGAGACAGGACGCTTAGAATAAGTATCACAATGCAATATCCAGATTGAAACCAGAGAGTGGGGAGCAGAAATCAGCATTTGAATAGATTTCAAAGTACATTATACCAACATTCTGGAAGCATGTACAAAGATACATAGGGAGACACTGACTCCAACAATGAATAGAACTGAGTCAGAGTGTTAGATCTCAGACCTTTTGCTAATCTCACCACTAAGCTGAGAACTATTGACCTTCAGTGAGCTTCTTACATTAGAGGCTTATGATTGGAGTGTGGCTCAGTGTGGAGAGAGCTTGTGTTTCAAGCACTAGGCTCTAGCTAAATTCACAGCATGTCCAAAATCTGCCAAGGTAGTGTTTGCCTATATCACAGCACTGGAGAGCTCTGGATAAATTCAAGATCCTTCTAGGCTACCTAGGTTATACGGTCTAGCCTAGGTCATATGAGACTCTCTTTTGGTATAATATAAAAGTATTAGTTGTTTCAAAAGAGCAGTTTTCTATGCCTTAATTGAGTTTGTTTTCTTCAGTTGCAGGACTGCAGCCATGTCACCATCCAGAATATCATGGTGAAGGGTGATAGATTTGTGATGAGTAGAATCCCATACATCTATATCAGTGGGAATTGCATATGTATGTGTATGTATTTTATGTATATATGAAAGCAGAGTATATATGTGTGTAGAGTGCTGTAATATCTGTGTGCAGGTTCAACTTACGTCATGTCTGTTATATCTGTGTCATGTATGTTCAAGTGTATGTATGGAAGGTCCTGTGCTCATTCAGAGTGCACAGAGAAAAACATTGATGTGTTGTCTATTAAGTTATATTTTAAGGTGGAATAGTGTATTAGTAGCTCATAGTGACTGGATAGTGATTTTGTTGCATAGTATACTAGTTATTAGATTAATATATTTTCTGGGCAGGAACTAGTATGGATGTAAAGGCCCAGTGCACACAACGCTGGCCTGCATCAACTGCTGGGCTCCCAGAACAGTAAAAAGAAAGATGAAACATTGTCACCTTAAATCACTTTCCTAGACCTTTATCACTTACATTTACACCCCTTAAAGCAAATTTTTAGTCTCTCACAACTTAAGCTTTTCTGTCCTCAGAAATTTATAACTTGTATTTATGGACATTAAGCTATTTTTTTAATTTTTTATTATTAGTAACATTTTATTAACTCTGTATCCCAGCTGTATCCCACTCCCTTATTCCCTCCCAATCCCTCCATCATCTCCTCCCTGCCCCTTTCCAAATCCACTGACTGGGGAGGACCTCCTCCCCTTTCATTTGACCCTTCTTTATCAGGTATCTTCAGGCTGCAAAGTCCTCCTCTGTGGCCTAGCAGGACTGCTCCTCCCTTGGGGGGAGGAGAGGTCAAAGAGCCTGTCATTAAGCTATTTTTAAGCACATAAAACTTACTTGGGCTTGAACCCCCCCCACACACACACACACATTTTTTTTCAATCCAGTCATTTCCCATGAGTCCCATGTGGCTGATTACAGAAAGTACACATGCAAAAACAAGTTCCTTCAAATAAAGGAACAGTAGAAAGTTACTTTGAAACCTATTTTGTTAATTTATCTCTCTGGAGTGAGTGTGTTAGTGAGGTACACTGAGCTTGCTTTTCCCATCATGGGAACTATAAGAAGTCAGGCCTGAGACCTGAGTTAAATGAATAAAAGCAGTAGCTGCATCCTTGGGGAATGAGTTGATATGTTTGCCCTGCTAAAGCTACAGTTAACAAGTCAATATCATCAGAGATCTGAGAAGGATAAATTATACCAGGAAGTATAATCAAGCGGCATATGAATTCATTAAAATTACAGAGCCTAGGCTCTGTGGTCTTGATGCCTTCCTTGGTCAATCTTTCGCCATGATAAAGGACAGCATGGGCAGCATTGACCTTCAGCTGCCAGGCACAGAAGGTCTGAGAGGTTTTCCTGTAGAGAGGGTACTTGGGAAATCTGACCTTATTTAAGCAGGCAGAGTCACCTCAAAAGTGTCCATAGTTTGGGCAGAGACCTGGGGGAGTGTGAGGCATGAGGGCCACTCTGTCTAGTGGTTAGCACATTGCCACAATCCAGGTGGAATTATTGTGCCCACTTGTTTTCTGTGGAGACTTCAGGGTTACATCTAGGAACTAGTATTTCTTACTATAATAGGAAGCTTTCTCATTAAAAATTTAAAATGTCATATTCAGCATTTAAATCAGTGAATAGCTTGCTACCATCTTTTATGTATTCCTGATTTAAAACAAACTTTATTTGGTTTACTTACTTAGCTCTCGGCTTAACCTTGAAGACATATACAGCAGTCTAAAAAGGTTTCTCATTAATATGAATTTCATAATAGTGTACAAGTTAGTAGCTTTCATAAGGTTGGGAATTGACAATTTTATCTCTGTTAAATTTGACCCTTAAAAATTTGGGCTAAGCAGCATGCCTGTAATCCTAGTACTCTGGGAGGCAAAGGAAGGCAGATTTCTGTGAGTTTGAGGCCAGCCTGGTTCTCAAAGTATGTCCAGGACAGCCAAGGCTACACAGAAAAAACACTGTCTCAAACAACAAAGCAAAACAAAGCAAAAAAAAAAAAAAGTGAGTTGAACTCTTAATTGAATATCCTTTGTTATAAAAAAAAATATTTAACCATAAGTACAGTTAACAGACAACCTTGAACTTTTTCTGATTTTCTTTTATAGTGAACCATGAAAAAATTTCACTGTTTCTTATATGATACAGTTTATCCGAATAGCTGAAGCTTAACAAGGTGAGCAAAACAAAGAGAATAGAAATATATCTGTTTTTATATTATTTATTTTTACATTTTATTCATTGTATATACTGATTGTAGCCCCCTCCCTCAACTCCTCCTAGTCCCACCCTCTTTCCCTCTTAAATCTCAGTCAGAATAGCAAACAAGACACACACCAGAAGTAGTGGAACAGAGGGAACAGGATGAAAGCCTACTATAGAGGGTTCTCTGATAGATATCTACCTTTAAGTCAGTTACTGTTAACCTGAGTAGACTTTAATAATTTATAAGCCTTATTTTTTAAGTATATATTGTTCACTATTTAAATTTGCAGGCTTGGTATTGAACATAGTTAGTAAAAGTTAGGTAGATAGAATTAAATTTCTCAGTCAATTTTGGTTAACCTGAATATATATTTATAACCTTAAGAATATATCATCATAAGAAATTAATCCTAATCTGCACATAACTTATGTATAGATGGTTAACTATGAGCCCTTTGTTATAAATTTTGAGCTAAATATTATTGAAGGTTTTTATTATTTATTTATTTATTTATTTATTTATTTATTTATTTATTCATTCACTTTACATTCTGATTGTAGCTCCCTCCTTTTTCTCCTTCTGGTCCCTCCCTCCTTCCCTCTCTCTTCCTCTATCACCCTTCCCTGCTACTCCGAAAACAGGAGCCAATGCCTACCAACCCACCAAAGCATATCAAGTCTCATCAAGACTGAACACATCTTCTTCCCCTGTGGCAAGGCAGCAGCTCTAGGAGGAAGTAATCAAAAAAGCAGACAATAGAGTCCATGTCAGAAACAGCTCCTGCTTCCTCTACTGGGGCACCCACAGGAAGTCTGAAGTACCCATGAGCAGCACTGTATACAAGGCCTAGATCCAGACCATGCATGGTCCTTGGTTGGTGTGTTAGTCTTCATAAGCTCTCCTCTAGCCCCAAGCCCTGGTTAGTTGGCACTATTTGTCTTTTTGTGGAGCTCCTGTTCAATCCAGGTTTTCTATCCCCATCCCCGAAGACTCTCTGTGCTCCACTTAATGTTAGCTGAGACTCGTAGCAGTGGTGGATATGGAGACTGGTAGCCACTTTCTACCCAGACATGACTTCCAGTGGAGGGAGTAGGCCACCAACCCACTCACAAAACTGTCTACCCAAATTTACCCAAGTCGAGAAGAGATAAAGATGGAGCAGAGACTGAGGGAAGGCCCAAACAATGACTGTCCCAAGTGGAGACCCACCCCATGGGAGAGAGCCAATACCTGATATTATTAGTAAAACTCTGTTATGCTTGCAGGAGACTAGCATAACTGTCCTCTGAGAGGCTTCACCCAGCAGCTGATTGAAACTGATGCAGATACCCATAGCCAAACATTAGGTGGAGCTCTGTTAGTCTTCATTTGGGGGAAGGATAGGAGGACCAAGAGGGGACAAGAACTATACAAGAAGACCAAAAGAGTCAACTAATTGAGAACCATGGGGGCTCATAGAGACTGAAGTAACAATCAAAGAGTATGCATTGAATGGACTTAGGTTCCCTATATATATGTAGCTGATGGACAGGTTGGTCTTTATGTTGGTGTCCTAGTGAGCAGAGTGGATGCTGTCTCTGACATGGACTCAGTTACCTGATTTTGTATCACTTGTTCCTAATTAGGCTGCCTTTTTGGGCCTTAATGGTAGATGATGCACTTAGTCCTGATGTGATTTGATATGCAGGGGTGGGTTGGTGATGGGGGCGTTCCCTTTTCTAAGGAGAAGTGGGGGAGGGCAGAAGGGTGTGGGAAGGTGGGATCAGGAGGGCAGGATGGAAGGGGAAGTGACATGTGACATGTGACCTGAATATAGAAAGCATTGTAGAATACATAAGCACAGAGGTAAACATGTTTATTATGACTTTCCTTCAAACTTTCTAACTATGAAAGGAAGCCTGCAGTTTTCAAATAGACCTTGATCTTTCTGTCTCCATTAACAAATATTATCACCCTTACCTTTTCTACACCCTCTGTATGGAAGTCACAGGGTCTGCTCACACTGAAGAGAAGTGGATTACATGTAGGCATGCTTCTTGAGGTTCTGCCTACTTCTAAGGATAAATACTGTCCTAATGCGAGCACACATGCCTTTGTTCTTAGAAATGTCTAGATGAACAAATAGATTCAGCGCTGATAATAAAAGGAGGAATAAATTTTTGCATTTATATAAATGAAGGAAAATATATTTAATTATACTTTTAGCCACTTGATAATCTCCATGCTATTCATGCTGCTAATAATCAAATATCAAATATCAAATTAAAGGAAATAGTATCCAAGGGAGAAGGATGGCATTAGCATTGAAATCCATGTATTGTGGCCTAGTACATTTCAGTGAGTAGTCTTTTAAAATTTCAACTTATAATTGCTAAATTATTTTCTTTATGATTGTTTAGCCAATATATATAATGAGTCAAAATTCATACAAAGCCTAGCATGTCTAATGAAATAATCTAAATCTTGCTTTTATGAATGGTCTTATTTGAGTAGGTTTGCCCCCTTATACTCAAGTGTTTTAATGCTTGGTCCATAAGGAGTGGCATTATTGTGAGGTGTGGCCTTCCAGTAAAGATGGCTTTGTTAGAGGAAGCATGTCACTGAGGAAGCGAGCTTTGAAATCTGTCATGCTTTTGCTATGACCAGTGTGCCCCACAGTCACTTTCTGCTCCTTGCAGATCAAGATGTTGAAGTCTCAGGTTCTCCAACATCATGTCTGCCTGGACACTGCCATGTTTCTCACCGAGATAACGGACTAAACCTCTGAAACTGTAAGTCAGCCTCAATTAAATGTGTTCTTTTGTAAGAGTTGCTGTTGTCATGGTATCTCTTCACAGCAATTGGAAACCCTAAGATAAGTCCTTTACAGAAACAGAGCACACTTTGTTTTGCATGTTTCCATGTTTGCAAAACCTGCCATCCAATATCTATGTATAAACTTTATCTTAAATCTTCTGGTTTCTGGAGTTATAGATGTGAAAAAACACATGGGTGCTACAAACTGAACATGAGTCCTTTGCAAGAGCATCAAGTAATCTTATCTACTGAAACATCTTCCTTCTCCACAAACAATTTACAACCCAGTGATATTTTTCCTCATGCTTTCTGTGAAATACAAACATTAAGAAAAACAAAAAAGACATTTGCTCAACCGTGTTTGTAGCAGCTCCATTCATAATGGCCAGAATCTGGAAACATCATGGATGTCCTTCAATGAAGGAATGGAAAAATTGTGGTACATTTGCACAATTTATTACTACTCAGCTATTGAAAGCAAGGAAGTCATGAAATTTGCAGGTAAATGGATAGAATTAGAAAAGAATATCTTGAGTCAGGAAATCGAGAACCAGAAAAACACCCATGGTATATACTCACTTTTAAGTGGATATTAGCCATATAATACAGGATAACCATACTAAAACACACAGATCCAAAGGAGCTAAATAACAAAGAGGACTCTAAATAGTATGCTTAATTCTCATTCAAAATGGCAAATAGCATAGACACTGGAAGGGTTGAAGAGAGGTTAACAGGATGGGAACATACTATAGAGGCCTTCTAAGCTGGATTGTTTAGAGGCTGTTTTAAAAATAGCCTCACCTTGGTATATTTTTCTTAGTTAAAAAATTGTAAAATCATATGCTTATAATAAATTTATATTTCTCAAGGTCAAGACAGTTAGGAAACTCAAATAACCTGTATTGTCACCACCCTGTATAGCCAATGTTTCCATGAAATAGAATTCAGCCTAGGTTCTACTCTTTAACCTCTATGGAATTTTCTCTAAATAAATATTTACCTGGTAAGTATTGGAATTTTTTTAACTCCATACATACAAAAAGAATCTTAGCAACTTTCACTGCAATTCCTCCGATTTGCTGCCACAAATGAAAGTAACTATGGGGATCTGCTTGGAAAAGAGTGATTTCAGAATTAGTGTTTTGTAGCTGCAGGTTTGGACTCCTGTGCCTGTCAGGTGTCTGGCTGTTTCTACAGGGTTACATCATAGGTTGTGGTGCGGTCATTAATGCTTCCTGTCTGGTCAGTGGTGACTTTCTCATTGTCTAGAGTATCAGTTGACTTAGTGACTGCCCCTTCCTACTGGTTCTAAAATCTTCTTGGTCACTTCTTAGCTATTCTGTGTTTAACAATTTTCTTACTTCTCAACTCTTCTTCCTTTCTTGCTTCCTTCCCTTCTTTCTTCCTTTCTTCCCTTGTTCCCTCTTTTCTCCCTTGCACCCTTTTTCTTTCTGATGAAAAGCTTTTTCTGATTTATGGAAATTCAGGACTTTTGAGTGAGAGACAGCACTGCTCTTCTGCACCCTCTGCTTTCTGTATCATCTAAAGGTATGATACTGGAAATTATCTCATTCTATCAGCTTCAGTTTCAACAGCAGGTGAAATGCGAAAGCAGGATACACTTGTGCTCTAGGTGTTAAAATTGATGAGAGAAGCATGCAACATTTGATGACAATTTTGAAATGTTTCTGCTTGATAGAAGGAAGGTTAGGCATATTCCAGGGCCAGGGAAATGACACAGGGAGTAAAGATGCTTCCCATGCAGGATTGGCAACCCACCGTCAAGACCATGGCAGATGTCGAAGAAGTAGTTGTCCTCTAATCTCCAAATATATGCTTTGGAGTGCATACCCTTATACACATTGTATACAACACACACACACACACACACACACACACACACACATACACACACTGAACATCTTCTTTGGAGGTCTGGTAGAAATCTGCACTGAAACCATCTCGCTCTTGGCTTTATTTGAAAGGGAGACTTTTCATGACAGTTTCTATATCCTTGGGGGATATAGGACTATTCAATCTACTTACCTGATTTTAATTTAATTTTGGTAAATGGAATCTATCAAGAAAATTGCCTATTTCATTTAGATTTTCAAATTTTGTGGCAAATAGGCTTTTGTAGTAATACCTAATAATTGTTTGGAATTCCTCAGTGTCTGTTGTTATGTTCTCCTTTTCATTTCTGATTTTGCCTACTTGGATAGTTTCTTTCTGCCTTTTAGTTAGTTTGGCTAAAGGTTCATCTATCTTGTTGATTTTCTCAAAGAACCAGCTCTTGTTTCATTGTTTCTTTGAATAGTTTTTTTTTTTGTTTCCTTTTTTTTTTTTTATTTCAGCTCTGAGTTTGCTTATTTCCACCATCTACTCCTCTTAGGTGTGTCTGCTTCTCCCCCCCCCTCCCAGGGTTCTCAGGTAAGCCATTAAACTGCTTACATGAGATGTTTCAATTTTTTTGGTAAAGGCACTTAATGCTATGAATTTTTCTCTTAGCACTATTTTCATTTTGTCCCCTAAGTTTGGGTATGTTGTGCCTTCATTTTCATTGAATTCTAGGAAGTCTTTAATTTCTTTCTTTATTTCTTCCCTAACCCAGCTGTCATTTAATAGCAAGTTGTTCAGTTTCCATATGTGTGTGAAGGCTTTTTGCTATTTCTCTTATTGTTGAGGTCCATCTTTAGTCTATGGAGGTCTGATAGGATACAAGGGATGATTTCATTCTTCTTGTATCTGTTGAGGCTTGCTTTGTGACCAACTATATGGTCTATTTTGGAGAAGGTTCCATGAGTTGCTGAAAAGATGGTATAGTCCTTTGAATTTGGGTCAAAATGTCTGTAGAGATCTGTTAGGTCCATTTGATTTAGGACCTCTGTACGTGCCTTTATTTCCCTATACAGTTTCTGTCAAGTAATCTGTTCCTTGGTGAGAGTCGAGTGTTGAAGTCTCCCACTATTAAGGTATTGGGATCGATGTGCAGTTAATGCTTTAATAATGTTTCGTTTAAGAATGTAAGTGCTCTTGTATTTGGAGCATAGATGTACAGAACTGTGATGTCTTCCTGGTGAATGTTCCCTTTGATGAAAATGAGGTGCCCCTCCATCTTTTTGGATAAATTTTGTTTGAAAGGCTATTTTATTATATGTTAGGATAGTTACCCCACCTTGTTTTCTGGGTCCATTTGCTTGCAAAATATTTTTCCAGCCCTTTACTCTGAGGTAGTGTTTATCTTTGTTGCAAAGATGTGGTTTTTTGGACACAACAGAATGTTGGTTCCTGTTTCTGCAACCATTTTCTTAGTCTGTATCTTTTTTTTATTAATTACACTTTATTCATTTTGTATCCCCCCATAAGCCCCTCCCTCCTCCCTCCCAGTCCCCCCTCCCCCCATTTCTGCATGCATGCCCCTCCCCAAGTTTACTAATAGGGGAGGTCCTCCACTCCTTCTTTCTGATCTTAGTCTATCAGTTCTCATCAGAAGTGGCTGCATTGTCAGGGTTCTAGGTTATCTCCAAGGATAGTCCTTGGTTGGAGTATGAGTCTCTGGGAAGTTCCCTGTGTTCAAATTTTCTTGTTCTGTTGCTCTCCTTGTGGAATTCCTGTCCTCTCCAGCTCTTACTATTTCCCACTTCTTACATAAAATTCCATTCATTCTGCCAGGCAGTTGGCCATCAGGCTCAGCATCTGCTTTGACAGTCTGCATGGCAGAGGCTTTCAGAGGCCCTCTGTGGCAGGTTCCTAGGTCTGTATCTTTTTATTGGAAAGTTTAGTTCATTGATGTTGATAGATAATAGTGACCCATGAATGTTAGTTTCTTTTATTGTGGAGTTGGTTGTGTTACTGTTTCGTTCCTTGTTTTCTTTTAAATTTTTGTTGTGAAGTTATCTATACCCTATGTTTTCTTGGGTATAGTTGTTTCAACTGGATTGGAGTTTTCCTTCTAGTATCTTCTGTAGGGCTGGATTGCTGTGTAGATATTTTTTAAGTTTAGTTTTGCCATGGAATACGATTTTTTTTTCCTCCATTACGTTGATTGAAAGCTTTGCTGGCTATAGTATACTGGGTTGGCATCTGTGGTCCCTTAAAGTCTTTAAGACATCTGCCCAGGCCCTTCTGGATTTTATAATTTCTGTTGAGAGGTCTGGTGTGATTCTGATAGGTCTACCTTTATATGTTACTTGGCCTTTTTCCCTTGCTACTTGTAATATCTTTTCTTCTTTAGATTTAATGTTTTGACTATGATATGAAGTGAGGAATTTCATTTCAGGTATAGTCTATTTGGTGTTCTGTAGGCATCTTGTGTGTTTATGGACATCTCTTTTTTTAAGTTGAGAAAATTTTCTTCTATGATTTTCTTGAAAATATTTTCTGGACTTTAGAGCCTGGAATCTTCTTTTTCATCTATTCCTTTTATTCTTAGATCTCGTCTTTTCATGGTGTCCTTGATTTCTTGGATGTTTTGTGTTTGGGACTTTTCTGATTTTAATTTTTCTTTGAGAGAAGTATCCAATTCTACAAGTATATCTTCAGCACCTGAGATTCTTTCTTCCATGACTTGTATTCTATTGGTGATGCTTTCCTTTGGAGTTCATGGTCTTTTTTCTAAGTTCTCCACCTCCAAGGTTTTCTCTGTTTGTGTTTTCTTTATTGATTCTAATTCTGTTTTCATGTCTTGCACCATTTTCTCCATCTGTTTGAGTGTGGATTCCTGTCTTTCCATGATGGCTTCTATTGTTTTGTGTATTTCCTCTTTATGTGCCAATAATTGTACTTCTTGTTGTGCCTCTAGTTGTTTGACTGTATTTGCCTGCATTTCTTTGAGAGTTTTGTTCATTTCCTCTCTATTTGCCTCCATTTGTGTGGCTATTTCTTTGAGAGGTTTGTTCATTTCCTCCTTACATGCCTCTAATAACTGGATAAGCATAGGTTTAAAATAATTTTCCTGTGTTTCTGATGAATTAAAATATCCATTGCTTTAGGGGATTGCTGGTAAAGCCATGATGTCCTGATTTTTGTTGGATTTTTGTTTTCTTATGCTGACCTCTGCCCATCTGCTTATCTGTAACCTTTACTATTTGTTCCTGGAGTCTGTCCTTCAGACTGGTCCGTCTTTGTCTGGTGTCTGGAGTATTCTTCAGGAAGATGAACGAGGTCTGCTGGTTTGAGAGTGTGCGGTGGTGTTTCAGCTGTATGTGTGGGAGGAAAGTCTGCAGGTGCGGGTGCACAAATGCTGGCAAGGAAGTGCTGGCATGTGAGTGTAAGTGTGCCTTGAAGGACAGGGTGCTAGAGCGTGTAGATGCCTGGAATGTAGGGGGGGATGTGCAGGTGCAGGAGGGGGTGCTGCTGCTTGTTCTGTTCACGGGCAAAATGCACATGCGCAGGCTTTCTGAATACCTCAGTGGCCTATAGGCCAGGAGTTGTTGGCCTGGACTCCACTGGTAGACCCACAGAACAAGGGTTTCAATGTTGAGAACACTGTCCCAAGAATCCCTGGGTTGCCCACAGTGGGGCTGTGGGTGGGAGGGATCGCATGTCTGGCTGATAGCATAGAGGGACCCTGGATCTGGGGTCTTGTATGCACCCACTTGAAGACACACTCACTCTCTAGCAGGTCTAATCAGAAAGCACGGGAATTCACCCTGTTCTCTACTCTCAGATTTGGGCCTGACAGGGCAAATGTGAGTGGAAGATGTCCATCAGCACAATGGTGCTGCAGCCGTCAGCTGGGAAGTTGGTATAAGTGGCCTGCTGGAAGTCCATCCACAGCCACAGAACTGGAAGGCCAGTCCAGATGCCTGCTGGGAGGCCCTGGGGAGCCCATACTTCCTTGCATTCTTGAGCTTACTTCTAGCCAACTGTTTGTCTCTGGTGTTAGCAGACCTGGTGGTTGCTGATGCTAAGAGAGTTTGAATATAGGCAGAGATGGCTCTCAGCTGAATGTTGCCTGAAACCCTCAAAGGCCTTCTCAGGATGCAGACAGTATGGTTCAGAGCCCGCAAATGACTCACTTCTGCTGGCTGTGTTCTAGTTGTGTCGGGCTGATCAGGAGTCAACAGTGGGGAGGGCTCTCATAAAACATCTTATAATGTTCAAATTTAAGCTCATAAAACCCAAGCTGCAAAACTTAACTTTCTTCTGACAGTTCTCTCCATTGTTTGTTACTGACACCACAGTTTGGAGTTTTGAGATTAAATGCTGTTGAATTGTTGTGATGATAATTATTTTTGATGTTTTTTGTTTTGTCTTTTAGCTTCTTAAACACACCAACAAATTATCTATGCAGCACCATTACAGTATGGGAATGTTACAAGTTAAATTACATTCTTGCTTTTCCAATAAATTACACTTTCATATAATTTTGGGGGGTTGCCACCTGATATTCTTTTATTGCTTGAAAGATTTTCTTCCTTTCTTTCTTTCCTTCTCATGAGGCAACCCATCTTCATTCTTCTCTGGGAAAACCTTTCTCTCCTCTGATCTGCCAGAGAGAACCTGCTTACACACAATACCCCTGATAAAAGCCTCTTATTGTCTTCTCAATATTTGGAGAATTTCTAAAGAGAAGAAAAATGAACTAAAAAAATTGCATGAAAAACAAAACAACAAATCACCATAACCAAGATAACTTGTAGTAAAGCATTGATATGGCTTATGTTTATGGTTTAAGAAGGTTAGAGTTCATGATGGTAGAGCAAAGGCATGGAAGCAGGAACATCTAGAAGTTTGTGTCTTGTGATACAACTATGAGGTAGAGCAGAAGTGAGAGTGACAGGCAGACGAGAGAGGGAGAGAGGGAGGAAAGGGGGTTGGGAATGGTATGAGATTTCTGAAACCACAAGTCCATTCACATTGACACACCTCTTACAGTAAAGTCACAGCTCCTAATCCTTTCCAAACAGTTCCATCAAGTAGTATTGATGTAGGATTCTACCCAGCCATTCTTAAAGAGACCATCCCACTCTCTTATGCAATAAGTTACCTTTCTCTTCCTTATCTTTGGCTCTGGAGAAGTTACTGCAGTCTGTGCTTGTGAGGATCTCTTGAAGTTTCCTCCATTTGGAGTTTTTCATAGATGACATAGACCTGGCTGTTAAGTTTCTCCTTCTAATTGGAAGTTTCCAGTCATTATTTCTTTAAGTTAATTTCTGATTTTGTATTTTATTCTGCTCCTGCTCAGTTTCAGCCAAAGGGAGGTGGGAAAGGTGGTATGATCTCCTTCTCAGTACAGCACTCAGTCACTTAAGGGACCATGTCTCTTTTTGACTGAACTGAAAGTGGACCTGTAATATGGAGAAAAAGTAAAAAGATGCAAGCATCATAAAGTTGAACAGTCCTCGGTGCCCAAAGAAAAGTCTATGCACAGGATGCTCTGAGGCTATCAGGACAACTTGGAAATAAATGTTGATCACATCTGGGCTGTAGGTAGGGGCTTTTGTTGAGTTTCCATTAGCTAAACAATATGTGTTTATTTAAAAAAGGCTAACATATCACCTAAATATAAGTGTATATGTTAAGTGTATCTGTGGAAGAGTATGTCTGAGCTAAAGTTTGCAAATTTTCTGTTGTCTGAGATCAGAATGAAAGAGGCGCATGTTGTCTCACACCTCTAATCTCAGCACTGAGAGACCTGAAGCACGAGGACTACAATGAGTTGGAGGCTAACATGAGCCTTATAGTAACTTCAGAGCCAACGTAACAGAGTGTGAATGTAAATAAAACAGACAAGCGGATACATGTATGAATAAAGCCAGAATAAAAATGCTTTTCTCTGAGTTATATGCTCTAGTATTACACATTTTGGGGAAAAATAAGTTTGGAAATAAGATAACATTTTCTCTAAGCTTCCTGACTGACCATTGTTTAGAATGTACAGTGAGTTTTTACTTTTAAGGTCCTGTGTCCTTTTGCGCTTTGATATGGCCTTACTCTTGGGACAAGAGATCAGAAAGGGAAGGGGACCTCCACATTACATACTCTCCATGCATTGCAGAGGAAAATGCTTAGCAATTCCTTCCTCAGTTGGACTATCCCTATTTCCTTACAAAGGAGACACATTGGAACTCCTCTGGCCTTCAGTCTCAGTCCATGACAGCCTTTGATTTTGATGTCTCTATTTTATTTTTATTAATTTTCATGTTTTATCTATCTTTCCTTCTACTGAAAATGTTTTTTCCCTCACAATATATACCAGTTTTCCCCACCTCTTCCTCCTGTTTTCCCTCTGTCTCCCTCCCATTTGTATCTACCCCCTTTATATCTCTTATTAACAAAACAACAGGCTTCCAAGTGATAGTGATAAAATATGAAAAGTTAAAACAAAAAAAAATTGCATATGGCAATAGGACAAAACACAAACAAAAAACAGACAGAAAAGAGCTCCCAAAGAGGCACAAAAATTAGACATAAATGCAGAGACCCACTTGTTATCAAATTTAGGAATCCCATAAAAAACACGATGGAAATGGAAAGCTGTGTGCAAAATGGAAGCTCTATACACAAAGAATGCATAGAGGAAAAAAAAGAAAGAAAAATGTTTCCAAACAAAAAAGACAAAGGTAGAATTTAAAAAAGAAAAACCCCTGATATGACATTAAGAGACTAGGAACCTCCAGTGATGTAGTCGATCTCTTCTTTTGTTGGTCATCAACTGCTGGACATACAGCCTACCCTTAGGAGCAATTTGTTTCCCCATGAGAATCTCCTGGACAAAACAAAATTTTCACTTGTAAGTGGTTATGATTTGTACATAACTTCTGTATTGGAGTTGGAGACGTGTGCACTTTTTCTTTCAGCTCTGGACCCCATTTGATGTAGACACAGGAAGGCCTTGTGCATGCTGCCACTTTCCCTCTGAGTTCAAATGTGCATCAAACCTGTTGATTTAGACTCTCTATACTCCTGGTGTCCTCCATCTCCTTTCACTCCCATGCTCTTCCTGCCTTCTCTTCTGCATGCACCCCTAAGTTCTGAGAGGGAGGGATTTGATGGAGACATTTGCTCTGTTCTCACTTTCTGCATAATGTCTGGATGTAGGCCACTGTACGTAATCCTATATTCTGCTGAGGAAAGTTTCCTGATGATGATCAAGAATGATCAAGCACTTATCTGTGAGCATAGCAGAAGGTCATTAAGAGGCATTTTAATGCTATATATATATATATATATATATATATATATATATATATATTTCATTTAGAACAGTAGTATTTGATTTTATCTTAGGTCCTGGGAATATCTAGTCTCAGGTTATTGATCACCCAACCAGTGTTGAAAATGGGTTCTGTCCCATAGCCTGGGCCTTAAGTCCAGTCAGACATTGGTTGGTTATACTCATAAGCTTTGTACCAGCATTGAGCTAAACACATCTTGCAGGAAGGACACTATTTTAATCTAGGGGTTTGTGGCTGTTGTGTTTATATTTCTTCTTTGGTACTATGCAGAGGACCTTCCTATACCAAAGATACTAGAATATACAGTGAAGAATCTAGGTAGATACCATTTCAACTTCTCTGTATTCAACGAGTTGTATATGTGTTGTAATCAGCAGTTGAGATCTTACAGTAAATTTGTACAAAAGGATCTGTACACTTGGAAACAATCTCAGTTATATGAGGATTCCTAAAAACCACTTTGGCTAACAGCTTAATTAGATTTAACCCAATCTGGTACGGGAAGCTTCCTTTTGTAACAAGAAATGTCCAGTTGGAACATGTAACTTCATGTAGATTGTATTCATATATATATATATATAGAGAGAGAGGAATGTTAGATTTCCATGCTACACCCCAAATAGCTCTTTATTTACCTGTCTCTCACTCTATCCCCTTCCTTGTCCCTGGCTTCCCTCCTCCTCCAAACTTGATTCTCTTATTCCAGGTCCCTTCATCCATCCACAACTATTCTACTTCCTTTTCCTAGGGAGATCTATCTGGCCTATCTTGTCCTTTACTCCATTACTATATACCTATCCCCTGTAGTTATATGCATTGTAGCTCAGTTATGTTTGGCTTAATAGCTAATATCCATTTCTAAGCTAATACATGGCATATCTGTCTTTCTGTGTCTAGAATAACTCATTAAGAATGCTTTTTTCTTGTTCCATGCATTTTGAAAAATGAAATTCATAAGTAAATGCATGGAACAAGAAAAAAGCATTCTTAATGTTTATCATTTCTGGGTCTCACAATTGTGATGTCTTTCAAGAGGGAAGGAGACAACTGGAGTGAGCTCAATGTGCTCAAAAAACGAATTGTTGGAGACTTGATGGCTAGTTACATCCCAGAGGATGAGGCGCTGTTGCTGCGGGATGGATGCTTTGCTTGTGCCATCTGCCCCATCTATCAGTACTAGACACCCTGGCCATGCTGACTGCCCTGGCTATGCTAACTGCAGGCAAGAAGCAGCTGTCCTGATTGAAGCCTTTCTTTGGCAAAAGCAGTCAGGCAAGGGAACAGAGCAAAATACAAGACCGGTAGAATGAAGAGAAGACAGAGAGCAAAGCTGAGGCTCCTTTGCTAACTCAGACTCCACTAATTACCCAGAGTGCTCTACACGGAGCTCCTCACTGTAACAGTTGCTGCCAGGGAAAGCTCAGATCAGAAGCACCTGCTCCCGCTGTCTCCAGTTCTCCTTTGCCAGCCCCAGAGCTTGGACTCCAGAGTTCAAACATCAGGAGGGAAACCGAGCCTAGGACAGGATCGAACGCCAAGAGTCAGCAGCTCTCCTGTTTTCTGCACACATGAGGCCCAGAAAATGCCGAGTCTGAGTCTTACGCTCCGAAGCTCTGGATGGGTTCCAGATGGACAAGATTGATGGATAAAAGATGAAAATCCTGAGTTTGACTCTGATGAGGAAGAACTCCTGATCTCCCCTTGGACGAATAATGCCTTTCCTTATTTGTTCCATAAATAAACTTACAATGGGGTCACACCGATCCTAAAAAAAAAAAAAAAAAAAAAAAAGGCTGAGTAGAAATCTATGCTGTAAATGTACCACATTTTTTTTTTTTTTTTTGCCCATTTTTCAGTTGAGGGACATCTGTATTATTTCAAATTTCTGGCTATTATAGTAGAGCAGTAATTAACATGTGTGAACATGTGGTAGTATGGTAGGATGAAGCATCCTTTGGGGATATCCCCAAGACTACTATAGCTGCATCTTGAGGCAGAGTGATTACCATCTTCCGGAGCAACTGCTGCTCTGTGGCCCAGTGGTAGAACACTTGCCTCTCTGGCTATGATAGCAGCTAGCGCAGGAGCAGTGACTGGACAGAAAAGCTGCAGTGGTTATTTACCAACCCTGAGAGTCTTTAAAATTCAGATGATGGCAGAAGAATTCAAATGAGACTTCCCTTGTGGCTGCTACCAGTGCACAACTCTATGGGGGTTAAGATTCAATATGAACTTCAGGAATGTTTTGACTTGTCAGGTACAAGTTCCTGCCAAGCCTGAGAACCTGAGTTTCACCTCCAAAGCCCACACTGTGGAAGAGAAAGGACTGACCACATTAAGACGTTCTTTGACCACCATGTACCTGCTGTGGTGCCACTACACATGCATGCACAAAGACACAAAATAATTAAATGTAATTTAATCAACTTTAATTAAAAGACTTTCACCCAGTCATACTAAATATGAAAACAGGATATATCATAATTTACTAATAGTTTCTAACTTTTTGATAACTGAAAAATATCATGATAGAGTCCATCCACTTGAACATTTACTTGGGAAAAGGAGATTTATGTCTCTGGTTCAACAAGATACACATTCCTAACCCCTTTGCTGAATTGTTTCTCACAATGTAAGTGGGAAAATGTCTAAGTCTTGGTCCTACATTATGCTCTGTGCACATCATATGATTCATGCAGACGTGCCCTTGAACAGTGGATACACTTGGAAGGTGGGATGTGGGCGTGACAGGTGAAGGGAGGATCACGGAGAGTGTAGAGAAGTAGTGAGTGACCATTGTGTGAAGTCTTTCTGGTGCTTTGATGATGTCCTAAGGTGGATTTCCCAGTTAAAAAGAATATATATATATATATATATATATATATATATATATATATATATATATATATATAT
>NW_026590681.1:5344205-5464957 GCF_907164565.1 Psammomys obesus
TATATATATATATATATATATATATATATATATATATATATATATATTTCATAGTATTTTTTCTCTCACTTAGCAACATAATGCCATTGGTAAGTAACCATAAACACTTCATGTCCAACACTGAAGATAGAACAATCAACAATGTGTGTTTTCCAATGGAAAACACATCTGTGCAGAACTCTGGAATGCAGACCCACATTAGAATCCTACTCACATGACACCAGAATACATACATTTAGAAAATGGTCTGTGTGGTTCTGTGTGTATCTGTACATACTGAACACATAGCAGGAAAACTCACCTGAAATACCTACTGGAAAAGAAATTTTGTCACCTACGTTAACATTTGGGAAAGCAGACTCTGGTGATTGATGGAAACGTAATTTATTAATCAATCAAGACCTCTGAATAGAATATTCTGATGTGAACCCTGTTTAAATTAATTAATGTAAAGAGAAAAACTTATGTAAACCCTGTGATTCAAAATCTGGGATCACTGTCCTGTTACTTGTTTTCTCTTATTTCCAATGTCCATTCCCTTTGTCTTTCTATATGAGGATTGATCATCTTACCCATGGACCTCTTTCCTGTTTATCTTCTTTAGGTGTACATATTTTAGTATGTTAATCCTATCTCATAGGTCAATATAAGTGAGTATATACCATGTGTGTCTTTCTGCTTTTGGGATACCTCACTCAGGATGATATATTTTTTTTTTTTTAGATCCCACCATTTGCTTGCAAAATTCATGATTTCCTTGTTTTTAATTGCTGAATAGTATTCCATTGTGTAAAAGTACCACAATTTGTGTATCCATTCCTCCGTTGATGGACATCTGAGTTGTTTCCAGGTTCTGACTATTACAAAGAGGAACCTGAAAGACTCTACCTAGCAATGTATCAAAGCAGATGTTGAGACCTATAACCAAGCCTTCAGCAGAGTGTAGGGAATCATATGAAGGAAGGAGGAATTAGTATATCCTAGAGGGGACAGGGAGCCCCACAAAGTCCAAATATATCTGAGCACAGGGGTCTTCTATGAGACTCTTTATCCAACCAAGGACCATGCATGGATATAACCTACAACCCCTGCTCAGACATAGCCCATGGTAGCTCAGTATCCAAGTGGGTTCTCTAGTGAGGTGGACAGGAATTGTTTCTGACATGAACTCACGAGCTTCCCCTCCCCCCTGAGGGAGGAGCAGCCTTGCAAGGCCACAGATAAGGGCATTGCAACAATCCTAAAGATACCTGATAAACTAGGGCCAGAAGGAAGGAGAGGAGGACACCCCCTTTCAGTGGACTCGGAAGGGGGCAGGGAGGAGATGAGGGAGGGAAAGAGGGAGAGGGCTACAGTTGGGATACAAGTGAATGCATAAAATTGTTTAAAAATAAAAATATTTTTTAAAAAATCTGGGATTACACCAAGAGTTTATCATATGTGAGGTAAACTTCCCACAACTGAGCAACATCCTCTAAAATTCTCTATACTCTCACTTTAATTTTTTTTATGTTTTTAATTTTAAATTTTACATTTTTCTTTTATTAAAAATAGATATTTTTTTCTCATTAAATATATCCTGATTGCCCATTCTGCTCCCTCTACTACTTCCTGTTGCTCCTCACTTCCCTCACATCCAGATAGACTTCCCTTTCTGTCTCTGATTAGAAAGGTGAGTCTTCTAAGAGATACAAAAAATCAAAATATAATATAATAAGATAAAACAAAAACTACCATTCAAAACAGGGCAAGCCAAAAAAAAAATGGATAAAAGCCCCAGAGAAATCCAAAGAATCAGAG
Source organism: Psammomys obesus (assembly GCF_907164565.1). NCBI lineage: Eukaryota > Metazoa > Chordata > Mammalia > Rodentia > Muridae > Psammomys > Psammomys obesus. Next base: position 5,346,006 of record NW_026590681.1, read on the forward strand.
ACACACTTGTTCATTCAGTAGTCTCATAAAACACTAAATTGAAAGCTGTAATACATTTGCAGAGGACCTGGTGTGGACCTGTGTAGGACCTGTGCTAGCTGTGCTAGTCTCTGTTAGTTCATATGAGCTTTGATCAGTTGATTCAAAGGGCTTTGTTCTCCTGGTGTCCTCACTCTTCTTTGCCCTTTATACTCTTTCTTTCTTCTCTTCCTCAGGGTTCCTTGAGCTCTGAAGGGAGGGAAATTTTTGATGGAGACAGCACACTTAGAGCTGTGTGATTTTTGGGTCTCTCTTCATATCTGAGTATGGGTCAGCTAATGCATATAATTTTCCTCAGTATTCAAAAACATGAGGAAGAAAGTTTGTGGTATCATGAATAAGGAGTTTTCTGAGCAGGAGACTTAGTTTTTGTTCTTGTACTTCATGGCCCAGATATTAGAAATAACAGTTGTAAGGGAAACAGGGCATGTCTAAATTGCTGAATAGTTTGATTTCCTAATGGCCACTCAGGCCAAGGCTTATTTCTGATGTGTGGCCAAGCTCAGATCTCTTCTCCTCATCCTGTAGCCTCTTGAGTTGTATGGAAAAGAGGTTAGCCTTCCCTGTGGCTATAGAGTCATCAGAGGACTGTTGAGCACCTGGAGTTGGCATGGTTGATCACAGTAAGGACTTTTCACAAGCTCTTCATCATACTTGTGCAGGCAGAATAAATACAATATTGTGGAGCTATTACCAGTGAATGACTCTTATAGTCTCAGTGACAAGAGTTTGGTGAAAGAGAACCTATGGAGATGTACATGACTCTGAGGACCTCAGGAATTGGGGAGGAGTTATCTGGGCACGACTACACCGATCTTCAGAAGACTGTGTGTGTTGAGTAGAAACATCACCTTCCTATTACACAGAGGAAGAGAAAGTTCAGGTTTAGAGATAGCTCAAGTGTCACAGTTTGCATTTTTCTGGTTGTGCAACTCCTAGAACAAGGATTCTTCTTTTCCCCCACTGTTGCTATTCTGCAAAGTCAAGGCACTCTCATGAGATCATTCTCATTTCTTCCCCTTCCAAAGACAAATGAGTCTTACCAAAAACTCATGTGTTCTCAAAGGTATCAGCATGTCATACTGGTCACACCCACCTGTCAAGAAGAATTTCTGAAAAAGCCATGAACCTTCCTTGATTCTTGGACTGATATGAGGGTTGAAACAGTTTCGCAGCATCCATGGGTGTAGCAACCCACATGGTGCTCACAATGCAATTCCTCCCAGTTCTGAGCACACTCAATGTCTCCTGTCATTACCTAATGATCTCTGAGTTGAGGTTGGGCTCTGCTGGGAAATGATACCCAAAGGTGCTCTATGAGAAGCCATCCATATTGTGATTGGGACTGGCAAAAAGAGACCACTGTCTTTATTTCCTGCTTTGAAGTTCAGGAGGGTGCATTGTTTCCTCAAGGCTCAGAGGTATGCTAATTATATCTGAAGCCTCCTGAGTGTTGGAATGACAAGCATGTACCATGTCAGCTTAGCTAGGTTTCTTGAGAGCTGATGATTTCTGAATGTGCCAATTTAAAAAAAAAAAAAGTAAAGTCACTTCTCTCTCCAAGCACTGGGATAGAAATAGATACTGGATTTCAGGGTGTGCCTCTTTAGAGTCCAGGAATATCTGAAACCATGCATGCTGAGGCCAAATTTCCACAGGACCTCATTTAGACATGTGAAATTTTTCAGCACATCTTAGTCACTCTGCTCTTTCCCTTTAGACTATATGTGGAAAAACTCAACAAAGACCTCTAACATTGGAAATGTGCTGCCAATGGTAGAAGATCGAACTTCATCAAGGTGGGTCTTCATTGTCTATTTGTCTGACCAAATATCTTCATAGTAGATAGCACAGTAGTACACACACAAAAGCCACAGATCCTGAAACTGAGTAGAAGAGGAGCTGATCCTGCCTAGACAGAGCTGTACACAGGAGAAGGTTGGAGGTGTTCCCACCATGCATGAGCTACTGCTGCCTCTCCCAACTTGTTTTATTGCCTCTTTTCTCACATTAGAACTGTTCTAATTCTCCATTTTGGTTTTGTATTGCAGACTGCACATATCATTTTTGACAGAGTTGAGACTCTGAAGAGGGAATTCCTAAAGAAATATAACAGAGAATATGAACAACCCCTGGCAGAGGTTAGTGTGAGAAGCATGGAGACAGGGGGATTGATTGTCAGCTATTCAGCCTGTTCCTGGAAATGGCCTGTGGTGTTCCATTGGAGCCTGTGATTCAATGAATAGATCCCACAGTCATTTGCCCTAAATGCACTTCCACTCATGCAAGCCAACAACAACACACACACACACAGTGGGGTGGGGTTCCGAGAAGACTGAGACTGAGCTGTTACTGAAGACAGCCATATAGCAACTGAGTAAGGGGTGGCAGCTGTATTCTGTCACACCAGAGTTATGGACCCTATGCTGAGATGTCAACTTGAACAAAACTAGACTTTGCCCATCTCTGTGCTGACAAGACTTTTCTTCGGAGATTTGAAGTATTAACCTAAATACTTTTCTCTTCCTGTAGAAGAAAAAAGAAAAGGACCTAGCACAGCAGGTGGCCTTCTGGAAGAACATAAGAGACATCTTATAAAAGTGAGGATTTTCCCATGGGGAGGTTCCCTTCTATCTGGGCCACTACATGCTTCTGGAGAAAACAAAAGTGGGGAGGTGGGTGCTGGTGCAGCATTATTATCAAAGGAAGCTCAGCCTTCTTCAGGGTCGATTGCAACCTCCAGGCCAGCACAGCAGTGTTCAACACAGAACTCTAATGCCATCGTCCCAATCACACCAACATCTGCCAAGCAGCCTGGGGAAAATGGCACAGTGGAAAGGCCAGGTAAGTCATAACAGGTTTCTGACTTAGAAAGAACTTGTATAGAAGTGGTCACCATTGCATCTGGGTCAGCACATAGGTGTGAGAAAGGAGTTCACCAGTAAGGGAAGTCAGTGCTCATGATGGGTATGTGAAGTCTGGAGCACTGTGTACCACAGAAAAAGTTGCATCACCTTGTCCATGTCTTCAGCCTTTTGCTTCCATGGATCCATTTACTTTGCTGTGGAAACAGAACCTCTTATGATGAGTGATGTCTTTTCTGTCTTGCCACCCTGACTGTCTTGTAAAATTGGCCTCTAACTTAGGTTAAGCCATATCAGTTTCCTCAAAACTTGTTGGAAGTCACACCCTCATTTCTTAAGAGCTCTGTAGAGATTTAAAGAATCATATTAAGCACATTAAGAAAGTACTGGATCTTCACCTGACATAAAGACTGTATTGTGAGCTGTTATTTTCTGAAAGGCAGACGCTGAGATAATCTTATGACATAAGGGAGTGAAATGAATTAAGAGAAATTTAGTTACATGAAATCATGCATTTTAACATTTGATAGACCCTCACATGAAATTCTCAGGTAGGGCCAGGGAGGTGATGACTCCATGGATGAAGCACCAGCAGTGACTGTGTTCGGAGCAGAGGTGGAACCTCCAGAAATCACACAAACACCAGGTGTGGTTGGCAACTTCTACATTCACAGTTCTCTTAAGTTGGGACAGGACAAGACTTGGCTTCTCACAGCACAGAAGGCTGGGCAGACACAGAGGCACAGGAGAGACTCTTTTGGATCAAATGGCAAGGGGAGGAAAGCACTCTAGGCATCTGCTCACATCTGCAGAAGTGCTAAACACCAGTGTGTCCTTGTTCACATATGAACATGCTCATGCTCAAAATACACACATAATAGGCACACAAACACACTCACAGATAAAACATACATAAGAGATTTAAAAATAGTAATCCACAAATATTTAAATGAGAAATCCACAAAACTAAAAAAAAAAAAAAACACTTTCACAAAATCTTACCTAATTTGTTTGTTTGTTTGTTTGTTTTTTTCATTTGTAACAGCTGGCTTTATAGCATAAATTGGCCTGACTTGAGATCCTGCAGCCTCAACAAGAAAATGCTAAAATTCCACATGTCCATCCTCAGAGCTGGCTTTTCAGAAGTTTTTAAGTATTGGTTGATTCTTGTCTTGCCCTGCACGAATCAAAACCTCTTCTTGAATGAGGAGGAGCTTCAAGCCAAATTGCAGTGCTCTGCCTCAATTAGACACAGGAGTGAGCATCAACCTTTCCCAGCTGTGAGCTTGTGCACGCAGCAGTCCACACACTTGCATGGTATAATGACGAAGCAGGAGTGATAATCAGTCTGACTGATCTCAGCCACGTTAAGAACCCTGTCCCTGTGGCTTCACTGGCCTTAGTGTAGCATCTTCACCTACAGTTGGAGTCTTGTGCTGCAGCTTTTGCAGGCTGCATGTGCACATGGACTTCCCTGCAGTTCCAGGGCCTCAGATGTCTTTCCCCATCCCCATAACTCTGCATTGGGAATCTGTGGTGGTCTGACCTTGAGACAAGTCTCTATGTATATTTCCAATCTATCTGCAACCTTTTAAATTTTGATGGGGTTTCTCACAGCTCTTGGGAAAAATGGTCCGTATGACAGAGCCTTCCTTTAACAGGATTTCTTCAAGGTAAAGCTCTGGGTTACTCATAGTTTGGCTAAGTGTATGTCTGAAAGTCAGAGACTATGGAAGACAGTTGTGTGAATCTCAGTCTGAGACAAGGCACGTGAAGACCCAGGGAAGCACAAGTCCAGACCTCAGAGTCCAGAAGCCAGCAGACCTGGAAATCTGAAGGAAGGACAAATAAAACATGTCTGTGCCAGGAGAGATGCAGCAGAAGTTATCCCTTTCTCTGACTGTTTAGCTCTCTGGTGGCTTCACCTTGCCTACCTGAGATAAGAGAGGGATTTGTGTAATGAGTCCATGCACCAACAGAAATTTCTTTACCTCACATCACATCCAGAAATATGGTTCCATCCACTCAAACTGACAGTAAAGTCCATGGTCCTAGATCCCAGTCACCTGTAGCCAGAGCCAGGAGAAAAATAAAATCCATTATGGAGAGGGGTACCATGGAGAGAATTCCAATGACTTTACATTTCTGTCCCATGTTGCCAGGCCGAGTTTTGCTGAGGGACACCAGGCTCTGGTACCTCAGACTTTTCTCCCTTTTCCATTGCAGTTCAAAACCTCAGAGGCCTGCACCAAGTTATCCTCCCTGAGTATTTATGTGAGAAATTCCTCAAGTCACCCAGAACAAACACCAAGAAAGACATGGAGACATGTGGTGTCTGCAGATTCCTGGTAAAAATTATAAAAAGTTCTTCCTGAGCTGAGGCTGTTTCCTCCCCCTTGGATTCCAATGACACTCAGAGAACATATCCAGGGTCTATGTCCACACACATCACCATACAGAAGAAACCATGGGTGACAAGGCCTGGACACCTTAAATTTGATGACTTTGTATTCAGTTGCTTTTCAGAGTCCTTTGAACAATGTGCTTCAGTGCTACAGTTAGAAATTTTCACTAGAGCGGTAGCTAGTACTTGTAATTCCTGTTACTTGCCAACAGAGACTAGAGGTTTCCTAGAAGTTCAAACAAGCTTCACAGACAGAGTGAGACATTGACTGAAAGGCAAAGAAGGCAGGCCAGCAGGCAGACAGGCAGATAGGCAGGAACGAGGCATATAGATAGGCATGTTGACTAATTCTAAAAGGAAAAGGAGGACTGTGTTCCTTTTGGGTCCTGGTTTGAGCACATACTCTGGTAAGCCTTGAAGTATAAATTATCTAAGCACTTTGAGAGACCTGTCCATATCTGCTGACTGCTGCAGGGAAGAGTCTAGGCCTAGGATGTACCAAGAAGGACATCTCAGGGTCCTCTCAACATCTGTTCCTTTATAGAGAACCCCAGCAAACCCGAAGAGAACCAAAAGTTGTGAAACCTTGATGGGAGGGAGGAACGTGAGAGTCATCCGCTGGGACAGGGTTCCCCGTACTTGTTATGAGAAAGTAGGACTGAGTCTTCCAGGGAAATGTGACTAGTTGTTTTCTCTTGGCATGTCAGGAAGGAGTATCATATTACACATGTCATCATTCTTCTACAGAAAGGAGGACCTGACTTTTGCTATGTTGGAAATGAAGAAGAACTCTTTTCCATACAAGAAGAACTGGGGATCCTCACCTTAGTGTGGATTCATGTAAGCAAACTGACCTTCTGATGTGGGTTCCCTCTGTCTATTTCTTACAAACATCCTGCACAGGGTCAATCCCTTCCATATCATTCTTTTCTGAGAACATGCAGCCAACAGTGTTCAGTGTGCCTCAAAGGAGCATTTCCTAGTGTTTTTACAGCTTTTCTAATTTTACCTCTTACTCAAAAGCAATTCTGCAAAGTTTTAATTCCTTCAGAGCCTGTGAATCTCAGTCTGAGGTGAGACCCACAAGGATCTAGGGAAACAGAAGATTGGACCTCAGATTCCAGAAGCCAGCATTCCTGGAGATCTGAAGGAAAGACAAACAAAACATTCTCTCGGTGGAGAATAACAGCTTGCCTATGATGGATAAGAACATTATATAGGGATCATGTCCTTAAAAGTTGTATAAATGACACTATTTTCAACAAGCCAGAAAAGTTCATTGTAACGATTGCATTTATTAGTTATGAAGAAGCACTTTCATTGTGCACACCAAAACCCATGCAAGGTTTTCAAGTTTTGCATATGCAAAGCACACTTCTATTGATTTTCAATTAAACACAGTAACTTACCTAAAAAGTTCTTCCGAGGATTTCTCTCTCTTTTTTTTTTTTTTTTTTGGCTTTTACTCTTGGTTTATTGATTTCTTTTTTTTAATTTTTTATTAATTACACTTTATTCATTTTGTATCCCCCCATAAGCCCCTCCCTCCTCCCCTCCAGATCCCAACCTCCCTTACCTTTCTGCATGCATGCCACTCCCCAAGTCCACTGATAGGGGAGGTTCTCCTCTCCTTTCTGATCTTAGTCTATCAGTTCTCATCAAAAGTGGCTGCATTGTCCTCTACTGTGGCCTGGTAAGGCTGCTCCCCCCTCAGGGGGAGGTGATCAACGAGCAGGCCAATCAGATTATGTCAGAGGCAGTCCCTCTTCCCATTACTATGTAACCCACTTGGACACTGAACTGCCATGGGCTACATCTGTGCAGGGGTTCTAGGTTATCTCCATGCCTGGTACTTGGTTGGAGTATGGGTCTCTGGGAAGTTCCCTATGTTCAAATTATTTTGTTCTGTTTTTTAAAAACTGAAGCTTATAGACAAAACAGCTTTTTTTTTTTTTGAATGTTGATAAGTGTAAGCCACAAACAAATGTTTCTAGGGTTTCTAGGTTTTGTCTTATTCAATAATATACTATTCCCAATCAAAATTTGGTTCTTTGTGTCTGGGGACACAAATGGGAGGTCACACATAAAATGAGTACCAATTCTCATGAAGCATTGTGTACTATATTTTTCAGGGTGTAAATTGGGTCACTGTGTGTTTCAGTGGAAGAAGGGTCACACTTGAGGTGAATTATGATGACTTCTGAAAAGAAGCCAAAAGAGGTTCATGGGGGAGGGGCCAGCATTGGAGAGGTAAACTGTGCTCCTGCATCAGCAAGCAGTTCTGTTGGCTGGGATTTCTCCTTGGTATCAGAAAAGGATGGCATGTATGTGTTGATCTGTCTCATCAGAGCCGTGGTCTCCATTGTTTGGTATGGGCAGGAAAAATAGTGGTGATCGTGAGTAGAGGGAGAACTGTTTGGATTATTCTGGGCAAAATAGTGGCATGACAAAAGCCATAGCCCAGAAGTTATAATGAAGGAGGTTCAAGGCTGATTGAGATGGGAAGGTCAGTTAAAGCTGCTAACATCCAATGATGACAGGATGGTAGCTGTGTGTGTGGAAGGGGTAAGATTTCAGAGATCCAAGGAAGGCCTAGAAGTTGACAACTCTAGTACAGCCCATTCTTTCATTTGGTTCATGGGGATGTCTGATGTCCTCTCATAAGCATAAGTAGGGCTTCTAGAGAAGGACTAAATTGAGAAGCAGGGTTCCCTCTGTTCCATCTTATTTACATAATTTAAAGCACATGTAAGATATCAGATCTGCATGGCCATTAGAAAAAAGCCGGGGGGGGGGGGAACAAAACAAAACAGGAAAAGGACCTAGGAGGCTTCTACATGGAGGTGGCCTGGGAAACCTGGTAAGTGAGGAGAGCTGACTGAAAAAAAAAAAGCCACTTTTTGGCAGCTGAAGAGGAGATCTAATAAGGAGAGCATGGAACAGAGAAGAAAGAGCATAAGGCTTACAGGGGCTTCTCAGAAGCCCCACAGCAAGGCCATTGGAAGGAACTCAGGATGTGACCCTGAGACAGGCTCCAGCAAGAAGAGCATTCCGATCTCCTGCTGGATTTCTGAGGATGCTGGCTTAATGGGTTTGGTGGATAAAGACTTCAAGGTTTAACAAAGTCATAGAAATGGGAGTGTACTGGCACACTTCTGGAATCCTAGCACTCAGGATGCTGAGGCATCTGGATGGCGCCAACCTGGAAAGAAGATGTCATCTCATGAACGTTATGGCTATATTGGAGTCTATCATTGTTGTAAGACCTTCGTGAGCATTTATTCATTAAAATAAAGACACAAAGACCTTTTAATATTTCAAAGCTTAGATCTCAGCTGGGAAGACTCTCAACTAGTTGATCTAAGTTATCCCAACCACCTAGGCCCATCCATCCACATGGCTAGCTATACCTTCCAGGCCCATAGTCACCTCTGTCTCCTCTCATGTCTCCTGGCAAAAGGTTTTTTCTTTCTTCTTCCCACAGTTCCAGCTAATTGACCATCATGTTTTTGCTATAGCCAATTAGAGAATTCCTTAGGTAGGTAAGGAAAGACAGAGACACAACTTCACACAGTGTACCCTAACATGACATGACTGTCATACTGAGGCTTGGATCTAGGCCACAGATTCTAGGGGAAGGGAGAGTGATGAGGCTTCTCTTGGTAGAACTGGGTTCACAGTTCACATGTGGAATCTGTGAAATGGTATAGGCATGATTTTGTCTTGTTTTTTTTTTTATTTTCTTGATTTTACTTTTTCTTGGACGTTAGTTTTCTAAATTCTTGATATTTTAAAATATAGCTTACTTGTGAGTATACATTCATGAAGAGTAGAGTTTAATGACTCATTGAAGAAACCACTTAAAGAAGGAAGCAAACTTTCTGGGAGCCTGGTCCATATTTCTCACTTCCTTCCTCTAGATTGAGGCCACTCTTGCTCTCACCAGCTCTTCCTGGATTTCTTTAGAGTTCATGTCCTACATGTGTCTCCCTCCATGCTGGCAGTGAAATGCCATGGTTAGGTGACTTTTACACATGACTTGGCAGGATTCATGCCGTTGTCTGATGTGTTTTTACACTGGTGATCCAGTGAAAGAGGGGAGGGAAGGAAAAAAAATAACTGTAGAATCATGTGACAGTAGTATAGTACCATATCAGAAGAGCAGAAGAGTCTTCTGTAGTATGATTTATTTTATGGGCTTGGACCTTTAAATGACTCTATGTTCTTCACAGTAGGCACTTGGACTTCTCAGAATCACAGAGGATATAAAAAGCCAGCAGAGGATGAAAACAGACAGTAGTAGGGGAGAGAGTAGTAGGATTGGGGAGTAGGCAAGGTTAGGGTCAATAGATAGAAGAATAGGTCTCTAAAGAAAGGAGGCCCTAACTTTTGTTATCTCTAAACGAAGAAGAGTCCTCTCTTATTCAGGAAGAACTGGGGCTTCCCTGACATCCTGATAATGGGCCCCTCTTGTCTGTCTCTTAGAAGGGAGAGTATAATGAGAGAAAGTAGGAGAAGGAGCGAGTAGTAGGATTGCGGAGTAGGCAGGAGTAAGATCTAAGAAACAGAAGAGAAAAGAATTAAGGGTAAGAGAAAAGAATTAATACAAGAAGAAAGAAGACTGAATAAGGCCAGAGAGCAGGAGAAAAGAGATTGAGGAGAGTGAAAATAAGAGACTGTTGGAAGTGAATTTGGCTATGGCAGAGTGAGAAGACAGTTGGCGACAGTTGAGCCAAGAGAAGCTAAGTTAAGCCAGAGAAGATATTGTTAAAAAAAATAGAATAACCCACAAAGAACCCACAAACAAAGTAACAATGTAGCCAAATGAAAAATAAAGACTAAACCTGCAGGCTCCTCTTCACCTAGGGAGAAATCCTATGGGTCTCAGAGGCAGGAGTGAAAGTAGACTGCTGAAGACTCAGAGAGATTGTTGATCTGATGTTTGAAGCAGTCATGAGAAATGTTCGTGAAAAAGGAATCAGTCTGGGGCTGAAGAGATGGCTCAGAGGTTAAGAGCACTGGGTGCTCTTCTGGGGGTCATGAGTTCAATTCCCAGCAACCACAAGGTGGCTACAACCATCCAAAATGAAATCTGGTGCCCTCTTCTGGCGTGCAGGTGTACATGCAAACATACATTGTATACGTAATAAATAAATCTTTAAAAAAAAAAGAATCAGTCTGTTGTTGGTTGGCAGGAGGGTAGCAGATATGGGTTAGAAGCTGAAGAACAAAACTTGAAATGGTTCAGGCATGAAATATAACTAAGCATGGATGAATAGAGGAGTCTTGTTCTCAGTAGGGGAAAAGTAAATAGTAATTGACAAAACTCAGTTTATTTTGACTTTTATGAGTTAGGAGAAGAAAGCAGATTGTCACCTCTTTCTTCTCCACCTAGAAGATGAGTGAGTGTCTGGATTAATTTGGGGAATCATAGCAGGGGCCAGTTGGTGTAGCTCCTTGGGCTGGCATTCTTTAGTAGATCAGACATGGCTGGCTGTGCTCACTTGGAATTCTTGGTTCCTTTTGTTTCCTTAGACTCATCCAATCCAGAGAGCACTCTTGTCAAGCATGGACCTACACACCCATGTTGAGTTCCAAAGGATGCTGTCCGAGTCCATAGCAGTGGTATGTGTCCCCTAATACAAACAGTGAGTATGTGAAGTTCAGGTTTGGAAGGTGCAAGAGCAAAATGCTCTATGATTGAAAACTATTTAAAAAATATCTACAGACTATCTTAATTGATTGCTATAAAAGCCTTCTTTTAAGATACACAGTATAATATATAAGAGCTGCTCTTAAAAAATATAGTGATAGCTCTGCTAGTTTTCTAAGACAAACCCTCAGGAAGTAACCTCAAGAGAGCTAGAGGTTGAAGAAATTCCACACCAGACACTGTATTTGAGTGTCATCTCTTTTTATTCTCAATGTCATGCTATTCTGAATTCCTCAGTAGAGGTAGTGTTGGGAAAGCAATGCACCATCCTGCTTCCCCAGGATGTAACTTGGGTGTTGTCTCACAGGGACTAGAAGACCCTGGGCTTAGCATTTTTATTTGTTGCTTCTCACATTGATTGATCTAAACAGACCTAATTTGTTGCTTGTTTCTACTTCCTACTTATATATACTGTTGAGTTCATGTGCTCAGTTATTCATTGTGCAAGGAAGGTATCCAAAACGGGGGGGGGGGAGAAAAGAAGAACAAGGAGGAATAAGAAGAGAAAAAGATGAAAAAGAAAGAAAGAAAGAAAGAAAGAAAGAAAGAAAGAACGAAAGAAAGGAAGGAAGGAAGGAAGGAAGAAAGGAGAAGGAAGGGGAAAAAGATAAATAGAAAGAGAAGGAAGAAAAAGTCAATAAGAACTAGGACAAGGAGGACAAGGTCTAGGATAAAGACAAAGATGCCATTGATGACTTGGAATTGGAGGAGGAACAGAAGGAGGTCCATAGATTATAGAAGAGGAAGGGAGGGAGGGAAGAAGGGAGGAAGGAAGTATTGTACAGAGAAAAGAAATGGGAGGAGAGAAGAAATGGAGTGAAGAAGAAAGAAGGAGAAAGATCTAAGAAAGTAGAGGAGACAGGAGGAAAGGAAAATGAAAGAAGAGAGAAAATATGAGAGAAAAGTGAAGAGAGAGAGAGGGAGGAGCCTTGGGGGCACATCTGCTTGACTGTGAGTCTACTTTTTCTCTTTTCAGAATTGGAATCTTTACACTGACCCCTACTAGCTTAAAAGAAATTTCCCTCTGCCCCAGGAGGGTCTCTGTCCCCATAGATAGGACAACTGTTGTCTTCTGCATATGTATATTTCATAAAATAAATCAAGGCCTTGATCTCAGTCAGGACATGGAGCTGATAAGTTTTCCCATCTTTTCTGACCCACTTGGAAGTTCAGCCTCATTGGTCAACTTCCTAAAAATTCATAACCATGTATCAAGGAAGCAGTGGGCAGTGAAAACAAGGTTTCTGGTATTTGCAATCTTATCTTTGAAGGTGGTGATCCTTTCTGCCCATTATACCTCTTACCTGTGAATACTAATACTACAAACTCTAGAGAACACTTAAGAGAATAAAGGAAGTAGGACTGGGGTGTACATCAGGGTCAGAGTGTGAGCTCAACATGCTTGAGGCACTGGATTCCATTCCCTGTAACATGGGAGAAAAGAAGTAACAGACAAGTGATAGAATCAATTAGCATATTCAGTGCTTATTATGGTTTACTTCGTTCTTCATCAATATCAGTTACTAAGTTTCAGTCATTGACCTGAATGCAAAATGAAAAACCATGTAAGATATGTAAATTAGCATCTTTCATTCTGGAATTCTACCTAGGAAGTAGTGTTCACACATGCCTAGGGAGGTGGTTTCTTCTCCCAGGTTGTGTTTAGTGATAACGCAGTATGGTAACATAGATCTCTGTGTGTCAGATCAGCCTAAAAACAATGATATTCTGGCACTTCACATCAGCATGAACTCTTCCACTGAGTTTGATTCAAAGGAAATGCAGCAACATAGTAAAAGGACCAGAACCAGTCCCATAGAATATATAAGAGCTAGACATACATCCATAGAGATCCAAGGAAGTCTAAGCTCTAAGATCCTGGGATCAGAATGTTAATTGTCAGAGGTAAAGCTTTCTCTCTCTCTCTCTCTCTCTCTCTCTCTCTCTCTCTCTCTCTCTGTGTGTGTGTGTGTGTGTGTGTGTGTGTATCTGTTTGTCTCTCTCTATGTGGGTATGTGTTTTATACATATCATAATGTATATGTGTGTTTATATGCAGTTTGCCTTATACTCTGGATCTTAACAATAAGACCTAATAAAACTTGTAAAACATACATGTGTGTGTGTGTGTGTGTGTGTGTGTTTGTGTGTGTGTAACTTCATTGTACTGTCTTTTAAAAACAGATAACATTTTAATTTTAATTCTGAGTCTCCATGGATTTGGGCATGTGGGTTCAGTGCTTTTTCAGGTTAGAAGATGTTGTCAGATGCCCTAGATTTAGTCAAGTGATTGTGCAATCCTCTTCCCAGAAGAACAGAGGGTGCTGTTAAACACTGCACCTTCTCTCTAAGCCCCATTGTTTGGTCTCATGGATCAAACGCAGAATGTTGTTTTCACTTGAATGTTGGGAAGAATTTTCTTACAGATATGTTAAAAAATACATAGCTCTATTTTTAGATATAATATTGTTTAGGCACTATGATTTTGAAGGAGATTACACATATACACACTCACTCACTGACACACATGCACACATACACGCATACACAAATACCTAGAATACCAAATTCCCAAGTTCCCAGTGTAAGTACCATTTCCAAACCTGCATGATGAAACACACCTGTAATGCCAGCACTTGGACAGATGCAGCAGGAGGATCACCAGTTTGAGGCCGTCTGATGCTCCAGAGCCAGACTGTCAGACTGATAAATCCTTATGGCATTTTATGACATATTTAAGCCTCAAGGTCTATCTGGTCACTTTTACCAACTAATTGACATCACAGCTCTAATACTATATTGGGCTTACAGGTCCTTTTAATTGCACAAGTGACTGTGAAATATATGTGCAAATATACATGGGGAGACACTCTCTCTGACCATGAGGAGAACAAGGCAGGAGTGTTGGGTTCCAGACGTTGTGCCATAGCCGCCACTGACATCACAATCTTACCTCTAGGCTGAGAACTATTGGCCTTCAGTGAGTGTCTTACATTAGAGGCTTATGGCAGGGGCCATGGCTCAGCGGGGGAGAGCTCATGTTTCAAGCACTAGGCCCTGGGTCAATTTCCAACCTGTCCAAAATCTGCCATGATGGTGTTTGCCTATATCACTGGAGAGATAGTGGCAGGAGGACAAATTAAAGATCCTTGTGGGCTAATCTAGGTTGTATGGACTAGCCTAGGCTACAAGACTCTCTCTTTGGGTGTAATATAAAAAGTACATGTTGTTTCAAACAGGAATTTTCCGTGCCTTAACCATACTTCCTTTGCTTCAGTTGCAGTACTGCAGTCATGTCACTCTCCAGAACAGCATGGTGACTATAACTGATTTGTCATGAGGTGACTCCCCCACATCTACATCAGTGGGAATCTGAGCGTGTGTGCACGTGTGAGGATGGTGTATGTATGTATGTAGGGTGGTGTACATATCTGTGTGTTTATTCAACACATGTATGTTACATCGGTGTCATGTATGTTCACTGGTGTATATGGATGGCACACTTTGCTCATTCATAGTGCCCAGAGGAAAACGATGATGTGTTCTCTATTAAGGTTTAATTTAAGGTAGAATAGTATATTAGAAGTTCATAGTGACTGAAAATTGAGTTTGTTATATAGTATATTAATTAATAAGTTAAGATATTTTCTGGGCAGGAATCAGTATGGGTATAAAGGCCAGTGCACCCAGTACTGGCCTACTTCAACTGCTGGGCTCCCAGAAGAACTTTCGGGAACCCTGTTTGGGGCTAAAATACTTAAAGTGTTGACAGTTGTACTTTGGTCATCACTGAATCTTCAGGCTCCAGAGCATCACAGGGGCCATAAGGACTTGAGGAACAGTGTGAACAACCTCCCCAGTCCTGGAATACTAAAGGGATGACTGCAGCTCTGTGGACTGTGTCACAGTTGTCTCATGTCAAACAGCATGAGACAGCCTTCCTCCCCTCCTCATGCTCCATGTCAGCCCCTCCAGATTGTCCAGTACTGCAGCCATGCTGATGGCCATCTTCCTGACTGACCACCCTGGCTTCAAAACACAACACAACACTCCAAACACTTTTGTGTCTGGCCTACAAAGTGTAGTCTACTTGCCTGAACAGGTTTCCTGGTAATCTTTCATTTCTCTGCCAGTTTAATGACATCCCCACTGAAGCTAGTGCATTATTTCACCTTACACAGAATTTGTGTCCTGCACAGGGATGACAGGACAAATTCACTGTCAGTGGCACACTGGCAAAAACAGCTCACTATAAACTGTGAACACGCTCCTCATTGCTTCTGTTATTACTCAGCTAAGAGGTACAGCTACCCACAACACATTGTCACTCTTCATAATGTCATAGGAACTTTTATTTTACTTTTGTAAGTGCTTTTTGAAACAGGTTTTTAGTTTCTGAAAAAAATACTATTTAGTTCTTATAATAAAAGTCAACTGTTGTGTCAAGCACCGGAGTCTTCTCTCTGATTGCACAAACATGTTATATGAGAGATGTGATTGCCAGAAAATAACCTTCTCAAGGTGATGATGGGCAACCTTGTCCCAAATGTTTATTTATTTCTCCTTTTATTTTCCCCTTTTCTGTCTGTCTTGTTTTTTATTGTGACTGAATCTCAGTGTGAAGCAATGCCTGGCCTGAAAGTCACTATGTAGTACAGGATGGCCTGGAACTTAAATAAATCCACCTGCTTTCTGCCTCCCAATTGGTAGGATTAAGGAGTTTTAATTACTGTGGTTATAAAATTTAAAATTCACCCCTTGATATTGCCCTACATGTCTGTAATCGTTTTAGTTCATATTTGTTCAATTTTTTTTCCTCACTGTCTCCTTGCATGTTCCTCCAAGCCTTTCCAAAACACCTAATCTAAAAAATAAAAATAAAAAACCCTTCCACTATCATGTCTTGTTTAAATGTACTTTTATCCCCCATCCCGCCCTGTGTGTATGTGCTCGTGTATATGTTTACATGTGTATTTCCTGACTGTTTGTATATAAGAATATGTATGCTTAGAGGCACTTTGGAGTTTAGGGTAATTTACAGCAATCAATTCTCTTATTCCATTGTGTGGGATTCCATGATTAAACTCTGTCAGGAATGGTGGTTCAGGCCTTATCCTATGAGGTCAAGCGACCTGCCCCATTTACTGTGTTTTAACAAACTGCCATGCATAATCAGGGTTACTTGCATGTCTATTGGATCCTAGGCAGCTTCCCATTCTCTACACCTCTCAAAACAAAACAAACAAAAAAAGTGACTCCTCCTATCCCCCAAACAGCTAACTATCGGTAGCTCCTCTGCTAGGGGTGGAGCATGAATCTCAATCTCAAGCATGCTGGAACACTGAAAGGGCACCACCTTGTGAAGTTTTAGTGAAAGTAGTCACAGTGGCTGAGCTTTTAAGAGTGCAATGGCTTGTCCTGTCCATAAGGGAGGTTTTTACAGCACCCCTCCCCAGTCTTCACCTCTAATATTGTTTCTGTGTCATTTTACACCACACAATGTGAATGGTGAAGTCTGGTGTGTCTATGTGATATTGATGACTAATTTGTGACCACACTCTCAACACGTGTTCTCAACTTTTTGATGAGCACATAAATCTATGCATTAATAATTCCTCATGCAACAGAAACTTTTCTGACCAACAAGGACAACAACATTAATCTATGGGCATAAACATAAATATTTTGGAGGCGGTTTGACATGTCCATCTAGAAAAAAATGACAGCAGCATGTTTCCTCACGGGCCTTTGTGCACCAGTGTATGGGCTTAGGACCAGAATTAAGGCACCAGGCATGAACTCTATACTGTGAAGTGGCCTCTCTGAGGTTTTCTCAGTCAGAAAGTGCTTGGTTGCTGTTTTAGCAATAGAGCCAAGGTTGCATCTGTGGGCATATCATCCCCATCAGGTCAGAATTACAGCATATAAAATCCACTCCTGGTCAGAACACCAATGACTGTTTTCTCACAGGACTATGCATAGCACCGCCCTGCACAAAGGAAGCTCGGTAGCAGAGGGGAAGTTAGTCAGTTTCAGCTTATTTCTCTATGTGTGAAGACTAATCTTCACCAGTAGGGTCTCACATGTGCTTCTGGAGTATAACCAAGAGAAATAGTACTCCCCTGTACTGTTCTGGAAGCATCAGGCCTCCCTGACTATAAATACGGAGAGGGTATCACACACCTGGGAACAAATTTTTCTGAGATAACTCACGGCTTGCAGAAGCAGCATGAGAACACATTGCAGATATTCCATCATGTGGGTCCTCCCATTTATTCCCTCTGAAGACTCATGATCTTCAGCTTGAACACTGTGGCCTCTCTAGAGTCCCAGACCAGAAACAACTTAATGCAGCAGTTCAGTTGCCTAGACATCCACCCTCTTAAGTTCACCTGTTGACCCTTCAAGGACCAGGCCTAGGGTGGTGTGAAGCTGGGGCCAATATTGAACTTTTCTTCATAAACTGAGCTGGTATTCTAAGGTCACCTAGAAATACATGAAGCTGACGTTGACAGGAGTGAATACCTTGGGTAAAGAACGATTTCTGCCAGGATTTTCAAGTGCTGATGGTGGTAAGCATTGGACTAGCCATTCCCGAGAATAATGAGATCCCACCGTTTGCACAAGTCAGCACTAAGCAGAAGGCTCTTACCAGGAAGCCGCATGGTGACCAGTCCATCCTTCCAGTGCGTGGTGTCCTTGCCCCTGGCCCCTTGGATGTCTCTGGCTAGATGAATGTAGGAAGTGGATCTGTAGGTGTCCTCTTTGTACATGTTATCCATTCAATCCCTGCTCCTGAATTCCATTTTTTTCTTCACTTTTCCAGTACAATCCTTCCCAATCGTGCTCTCCCCTGCTGTTTGCTGGCCTGCCATCACTGAAGACAGAGGTGATATCTTTTCACATCATAGCTGTCCCAGGAAACACAGTCTTCCCAACCCCCAGCCCAGCATGCTGCAGGCCAATGGAGAATTGTAGGAGAGCTTTTTCTATTGGTAAAAGACTAAGCTATGCAGCCAGGTCATCAGCAGTGCACGCTCCCAGATAAAAAGACTAGGAGGAAAGAAAGCATTCTGATTTCAGTGCCCTCCAGAGCACCACCTACTTTAAAGACAGCGCACAAAAGAGAGGTCAGTGCTAAAAAGAATTGCATTCAATCTGTGGATTAGAATTTGGATCTCAGCACCCACATGAGTACATACGGCTTTGCATAACAGTTCTAGGAGATCCAACTCCTTCTAGTGACCTCAGCTATCTCCAGGAATGCACAAACCTACATGCAGGCCAAACACACACACACACACACACACACACACACACACACACACATACACACACACACACGTCTAAGAAATATAGAAATCCATAAGCACGGAACTCTTGAAACTTGTACCTGTTCATGAGCCTCACTAGGTTTTCTCAGCCTTGAAGCAGATCTGGGTTTCATTCTGGGTTTCTCAGCACTGGTGGACCGGCAGAGCAGCTCCTGGAAGAACTGGAGAGCTCAGAGTTCTTGTGGAAGCCTAAAGGTGACTGCATTTCCTAAGCAGCAAGAGAATGGGGAATCTTTTAGCCAAGTGCTTATGGACATTTTCCTCAGCCATCAGCTCTCTTTGATTTGCACTAGAGAAAGCACAATGGCACTCAGTTTGTGGGCACTCCATGCATTTTCAAGATAGGCCCTGGGGATGCCAACCTGAGAAAGAAAAGGAGACTTAGAAAACATTGCCATTCCTGTTATTATTTATTGTCCTGAAGACAACCCCCTCAGGACTTGCTCTAGGAGTTTAACATGCCTACAACGAACATATGTTCTTGGCTGAGGTTAATGCAGAATTTAACCGGTGTCTGAAGGCAGGCAGGATGAGGAAGTTCTGCAATAAGGGGGGAACAAAGGACTTGGACTTCATGAAGATTTAGGTAGAAGGTGGCTAATTATCTTCACCTTCCTTTTCACTGAGGCTCAAGGCAATTAGGTAGCTCATCCAGAAGACAAAAAAGCAAAAGCTAGCTGGGTATGCTGCCTCATACCTGAAGTCCCAGTGCTTGAGAAGAGAGGCCTTAATAAAACAGGACTTTAGCTTGCTTGAATTACACAGTGAGACCCTATTTGAGAAAAATAAAATTAAAATTAAAATTAAAAAAAAAAAAAACAACAAAACCTAATCTAGAGAGGAGGGGAGCCACCTCCTGAAATGCTGTTGCTTCTCCATCAACAAGTGCAAAGAACCTCTTAGACTCTCATGTGTTTTCCTTAACACAGGTGACCATGGAGCTGTTTCTCCTCCCTGCTGCTGCTGGCATATTCCTGTTAGCGTAGTTAAGAGGCATTAGCAGTCTCTGAGCGGTGAGCTCTACTGATAATTTTGAATAGACACTTAGTCATGCCTTTTTTTTTTTTTTTTTTTGAGATAGGATCTTTATATAAGGCAGGCTAGCCACAGAATTATGAATGGCACTGATATTGATGTTTTGTTTAGGCCAGAGCTGCTGGTTTAGGATTCTCAAGTTCTGGGGTAGCAAGGAGCCACAAATCATCACTGGAGCTGTCAGAAGCTAAAAGACACTGGGTAGGTAGGGGAGGGTACAGGTGGTCATAAAGGACTTACTGCTCAAAACTCTGGGTCGGCGCTCTTGTCCCTCTGCCCACTTCTCTTTCAATGAGTGACAGAGAGAGGGAGCAGAGGGAAGAAGTTCTCAGCAAATTGACTGGAACCATCTGAGGAAAAAAGAGGTTTCAAGCTGACTGGCAGAAGTGACACGCCTGTCAATGACTCTTGAGTGCTTGCCCCTGTCTGCCCTGTGGGAAGTCCATGTATCTACCTCCATTTGTGATACAGGTAGATCAGTAGCAGTCTGCAACACTGGCCACCATATGGCCTGTGAAGTTGGCATTCAAGAGCCCTCAGCCTTCTCATGCAGATATTGTTGAAAGTGGGAACATGACTGAACAACTGTTGGGGTCCCACATAGTGTGATTGGAGCCCAAGAGAAGGAAAAAGCAATAGATTTTACAGTTACCATGAAGTGAAACCCAGGCCTGGACCCAGGCACAAGGGCCACTTTCTCCAGCAAAAAAAGTACACAATTAAGGAACTGGTCATTCCATTACAAAAAGCTTTTCTAAGTATGTGAACATATGCGTGTCTTTCCACCCACAGGAAGTTTCTGCATTTGTGTGTGGTACATGAGTGTGTATACAGGTGAAAGTCTTTAGGAGAGTGAGCATACACTTGTAGGTGTGAGCATTTGTGCATGTGTTGCTTGGGAGTGTGTGTGCCTGTCTGTTCGCATTGCTGTGTGCCTTTGTGTATTAATGTATATGGACGTGTGATCACGTTTGTTTGTGTGACTTTGTGTATTTGTGTGTATATTTATATATTTAGAGGTGCCTGTTTTCAGGTGAGAGAACATTTTGGAGTTATCTTCACCCAGGTTTACATGGGCTCAGGAATTTATCTTAAGTCTTCAGGCTTGCACAGCAAGTGTCCTACACACTTAGCAATTTTCCTGACCCCAGAACATTAATATAGTCATTGGGACAGTTGGCAGATTAGAAGAAAATGTCTATTATTCTGTCCCCTGACCAGTATCCCCATAATTCTCCATACTCTAATTTTGTGCTAAGTTTCCTGACCATTCCTGATATTCAGTTCCAGGACCATCCTTTCCAGCCTCTGTGTCTGCATCCCACTCAATAGAGCAAATTTCCCATAATGTCCTCTCAAGAGCCAGTTGTCAGGACCTCTGCTGCCTCCCTGGAAAACTCTTATCACAGCTCAAAGGGTGTCAGTGACAGATGACTCAGATGACTCACTGATCAGTGAGGGGTAAACTGCTGCACTTGAGCGGGGGAGGCCTGCGCTCTTTGGAAGGGAGATGCTCCTGTGGGTCCTCTCCGCAGGGCGAGGTTGTGATGTGCAATGTCTACTTGTCAGCGCACCCCTCCATGTGCCCCGAGAGGCAATACTCTGTATCATTTTGGAGGTGTGTCCTGTTGCGGGCATGGGTGAATATGTGCACATCACAGAGGTGTGGAGATAAAA
This sequence comes from Psammomys obesus, assembly GCF_907164565.1. Lineage (NCBI taxonomy): Eukaryota > Metazoa > Chordata > Mammalia > Rodentia > Muridae > Psammomys > Psammomys obesus. Next base: position 5,367,071 of record NW_026590681.1, read on the forward strand.
GGACACACTTGCATGTTTCTTTTCAGGTACCTCTCAGTATCACAGCTGTGAGTCAACTGATGTGGTACTGGAAACTGAACTTAGGTCTTCTATGAGAGCAACACATGCTCTTAATCACTCAACCATCTCTCCAGCCCTCGTGGAAGCAACCTAAAGGAGGTTTTGTTTGTTTGTCTGTTTGTTTTTGCTTTTTTGTCATGAGGCAGCAAGAACATGAGGTGTGGAGGTCAGAGGACAAATTTGTGGAGTGAGTTCTCTCCTTCTATCTTTATATAGAATTTGAGGATCAAACAAGAACCATCAAAATTAACTTGGGCAATACAGACCAACAGATAGAAAAGAGCTCAAGAGAAGTCATAAGAACCAGAAACACACTTTTCCCCACATACTCAGAGTCCCATAAAAATACTATACTGAAAGCTGCAATATGTTTTCAGAGGACCAGCTGCAGACTTTGTAGACCCTGTTTTTCTGCTTCAGTATCTGTGAGTTCATGTAAGCCTTGTTCAGTTGATTTAAAGGGCTTTGTTTTCCTTGTGTCCTCCATCCTCTCTGGCTCTTGTATTCTCATTGCTTCTGCTTCTTCTTCAAGGTTCCCTGAGCTCTGAGGAGAGGAATTTTATGGAGACATCTCCTTTGGATCTGTGCTTTTTAATTTCTTTTTCTCTCTCTCTGCAAAATGACTGGATGTAGGTCTCTGTATTTGTTCCCATCTGCTGCACTAGAAAGTTTCTCTGATGATGTCTGAATAAGGCACTGATTTTGAGTATAGCATAATAGCAAAAGGAGCCATTATATTGTTATTTTGGATTTTTGTTGTTGTTTTAGACCTGTGATATTTAATTTAAACCTAGGTGTCTGGATGTCTAGTCTCTGTTTCTTGGTCACTGAAGCTATGTCAAGTATGGATATAAGGGTCTTTAGGCACAGGAGTGACCAGGCTCCTTCCCGAAGACATCCAACTGCTAGGTTCAATCAGAGAACCCTCTCACTATCTTAAAGGCCAGCCCCAACTCCCCCTTCCCTCCCACCCCCTGCCTTAAAGAGTAGTCCAAGAACAGAAATTGAAATTCTGCCAATCCCCACCCAGGCAAGTCTCCCCCACCTCAGGAAAGTTTATATAAACCCTGTCTTCTCTTCAGTTCTCTGCTGCTTCTGACCTGAGCAGAGGCAGCCACCTCCTTGGGTTTTTCCTCACAATAACCTCTTGTGTGAAGTTTCTGTGTGACTTCGCAGTATTCCATACTGCTTCCATGTGAAGTTTCCATCTGAGCTGTATCACTTACAGTGGGTTCCATCTCATGGAATGGGCCTTCAGTCAGCCATTATTTGGCTACTCCCATGAGCTTTGTGCTACCGTTCATTGTACTAACATATTTTGCAGTCAAGATATTAAAATTTTTTAACATTTATTTATTTATTTATTTTTAATGTGCATGAGTGTTTTGCCTAACTGTGAGTATACCATGTGTATTCCTGTTGGTCATGGAGGTCAGAAGGGAGTGTCAAATCCCTTGGAACTGAAGTTACAGACAGTTCTAAGATATCACATGAGTGCAGGGAACCAAACCTCCATTCTCTGGAAAACCCGCCCGTGCTCACTAAGCCATCTCTCCTGACCTGAGTAAGTATTGTCTTTCTGAAGAAACCGAATGATATTCAAGTTATAGAAAATATACTTTCATTAAAAGAAAATATCTGTGATTACTGTCATTGGACCTCTTGTGAGGAAAAACATAAGTGCATAGGTTGGCTAAAATTAGGAGTGATGATAGCATCTATAGGAGAGAATGATATTTAGCTCTACTATGGATGTTATTTTTACTCTGTGTTCTTTATCAGTGACTGATTTCAATGAATTGTTCACTGCATGCAGAAACTCACTATTTCTTATTTTTTCAGAAGGAAATGCAATAATATTAAGTTCAGATGTGTTTGAAAAGACATTTACTAAGAATTGGGAAATGGTATCAGGATGTCATTATCATCAAATAATACTGGGTTCTACAATGATGAATGCAATCATCCTTCCCTTGATTTTACAGCTTATGATTTTTCTAATGTAACAAAATGTAATTATTTTAACAAAGTGTAGGATGCAGAATATCAGCCCCAAACCACGAAGCAACCACTTCGTAAGCACATCTTTCTGTTAAGATTGAGAGTGATTGATGTCAGGGCTGAGACTGCTCTGAGCATGTTTACAAAGCATGCATTCCATTGTTGTGCTGCTAAATGGATGACATTATCCATATTCAGAAAGAGGCAAAGCTCACTCTTTGAAGAGACTAACAATCAGATCATAGGATTGAAATACTGCATCTGACACAACCCTATTTCCTGAACATTATTCACAAACATTCTTGTCCTACATTAGGGCTCTTGTGCTTAGATTTAGGGACTCAAATGCTTTGTATTTCATTACATTCATCCTATTTTTAAGAACAAAGAGAAACATAGAATAATTTCCACATGCAAATGAACCTGTCAGCAGTGAACACATTTCTATTAATTTAGTCTTTCTGGAACCACACCTTATAGAGTTTATTATTTTGCTTAAATGGATAAATTTTGCTTGGTTCTAAGGTAGTCTTTATATGTTTAATTTAACTAGTTTCTACTTCAGTAAATAGTAATGTGTAGCTGTTTTATAGTGGGCATTATAGTAGAACATCTTTTCAAGGGAGTAATAACATTTTTAAAGATATACTGGAAATAAATGTTTCTACAATGTCTCATAGGAAAGAAAGAAACTTATCTAAGTAAGAAAAGTAAATACAAATAAACTCTTTTGTTTGATGTGCCCCTCTCCATTGTGCCTCCCTCCTCTAGGTGCAGAGATTCCAGATTTTTTTACCATCCCATGCTCCCATTTTCTCTTCCATTGCTTCTTGGACTATCCAGTGATCAGAAAATCACATCTTTTGTTGCTGTGTGATGAATATTCATCTCCTTATACCTGCACACTCTGGTGTCTTTGGAAAAGGTTCTCTGCTGTTTTCCCGTTTCTACACGTTTCCAGCCTCCAGTTCTGTTCACATTTCTAAGATCCTATTTCCCACCTTCTTTTTTTTCATCGCATTCTATGGGCTCTTCAGAATAGGCCCATGGCTCAGCCTTTTATGGGAGCCATTCTAATTAAGGGCATTTTTAACAAGGTGACCATTCCATCATCAGTGTGTCAGGGAAGATGTCAGTACCATGCAGTTTGATTTCTGTATTTCTGCAGCATAACCTGAAATCCAGGATGCAGACACCCCAAGCAATGCTTTTAATTATTCAAATAGGGTTTTACTATCTTCAGTCTTACACATTTGCATATGAATTTTGATTTTTAATTTTTTTTTGGAGAATTGTTGGAATTTTGATGGAAATTGCATTGAATCTATACATTGCTCTTAGCATTTTCACAATGTTAATTCTAATAATCTAGGAGCAGCAGCTAAGAAGGTAAGAGGCTGTGTTGAAGCAATTTGTGAGGCTGGGGTTAGCGGCTTTGAAGCAGAGTAAGATACAGATTTTGAAGGAACACCTGCAGCTGGAACACTGTAGGCAGCCTTGGACCAGTCTGCTGTGGACCTGAATTGTACTGAGACGGAAGGTAAAATTCACATCTTGGATGAACATTTACAAATTCTAGGCCCGTAGTCCACACACACACATACACACACACACACACACACACACGAGAGAGAGAGAGAGAGAGAGAGAGAGAGAGAGAGAGAGAAAGAGAGAGGCAGAAGCAGAGACAAGAGACAGATTCCATTTTCTGGGTTAGGCAGTAGGCAGGGAAACAGCATGTTGATTGATAGGAGTACTTATCTGGAGTTCATTTAACCTGTGAGAGGTGGACTCAAGTTGACTCCCTGAAGCTTACATGAATTTTTTGGAGAAGAATTTTCAACTGACTACTTAGAAAACAACCAACGGAAATTCAAAATTTTGAACTTTTTAGCTATGAAAATAGAAACAATGCTTTACCAGGGTTAGATTATTAGCTTATTAGGACTCATTTGATTAATGTTAAAATTGTAAACTTTAAAAGTTTTAATCTAATAATAGCAAGGAAAGAAATACATAGCCTTATTAACTTAAATCACGTTCTTAAACCTCATTACTTATATTTGCATACCTTACAGCAAGTGTTTAGACCCTTACAACTTAACCTTTTCTCTCCTCAGACCTTTACATCTGGTATTTACATACCTTAACCTATTTTTTAAATAACCTCAAAACTTACATAAGCTTGAACACCCCCCCCTTTTTGTTTCATCCAGTCATTCCCCATGAGACCTAGAAGGCCAATTATTGAGAGCAGTCATACCAATCAAGTTTTTCTTTAAATAAAGGAATAGTAAAAATTTTATTTTTAAATCTGTTTCGCGAGTTTATCTTTTTAGAGTGAAGGATGTCAACAAGGTACACTGAATTTGCCTCTTTCAGCAGGAGGCCTATAAACTGTAGAAAAGTGAGTCCTGAGGCCTGAATTAAATTAATAAAAGAGGCAGTTGTAGCATTGGGGAATGACTTGATATGTTTGCCCTGCTAAAGCTACAGTTAGTAAATCAATAACATCAGAGATCTGAGAAGGATAAATTACATGAGAAAGTATAATCCCAGTGGCCTCTGTACCCATTAAAATTACAGACACTTAAGCTACCTAACCATTTGCTCTATACTCCTTGGTCTTGAAGACTTCCACAGTCTTTCTTTGGCTGTGATAAGGGACAGCATTAAATCTGCTGCTGTTGCACAAGACAGCATTGGTTTTCTACGGCCAGGCCCAGAAGGTCTGAGGAATTTTCCTGTAGAGAAGGCACTTGGGAAATCTGACTTTACTTTGAGCAGGCAGGGCAACCCAATAGTGGAGTGTGAGGCATGAGTGCATGGCTGTCTACAGGTTAACACATTACCAAAACCCAAGTTGAGTTGTTGGGCCAATTTATCTCCTTTGAAGACTTCAGGGTTATATCTAGTAGTGGCATTTCTGTCTATAATGGGAAGCTTTCTCATTTTATAAATGCCATATTCCATATTTAAATTTCTGAAGAGTTTGAGGACATCTTTGAAGTATTCCTGATTTTAAATAAACTACTCGGTTTACTTACTAGCTTTAGGCTTAACCTTGAAGACAGATATTAGAAGCTAAATAAAGTTTCTCATTTGTATGAAATTCATAACAGTTTAAAAGATAGCAGCTTTCATATGGTTGGGAAATGACAATTTTATCCCTGTTAAATTTGAACCTTAAAATTTTGAATTTAATATTTAATCAAAGATCCTTGGCATCAAAATAAAACATTTAACCATAAATATAACCCAGAGAGAACCTAGTACTTTTCTAATCCTTTTTATAGTGAACCATGGTAGAATGGTTTCTTGTATGACTCAGTTTATTCAAATATCTAAAGCTTAACAACTTGAGTAAAAACAAAGAGAATAGACATCTATCTTTAAGTCAGTTGTTGTCAACCTGAGCAGACTTTAGGAATTTATAAACCTTATTTATTAAAGATAAATTGTTTGTCATTTAGATTTTGAAGCCTGGCATTGAACATAGCTAGCAAAGATGTAAATAGATAAGTGTAAATATCTTAGTCAGTTTTTGTTAACCTGAGTATGTCTTTATAGCATTAAGAATTTATCATCCTACAAAAAAAAAATCTATCCTATTCCAAATAATTTGGAGACCTGCTTTTGTTTCTTTAGTCTTAAACAGTTCTGCTTTAGTTGGCTTATATGATGTATTCATCTTAAGAAGTTGGGGAAGTCAAATGACATGTACCCTTTAACCTAGGTAAAGATTTTGTCAACTGTGTGGTTGCTACTTGATATATCTATTTTATAACAAATCATTTTTTTAAAGAAGAGTTGACAAGGATCATTCATGGAGATAACCTAGAACCCCTGCACAGATGTAGCCCATGGCAGCTCAGTGTCCATGTGGGTTCCATAGAAATAGGAACAGGGATTGTCTCTGACAGGAACTGATTGGCCTGCTCTTTGATCATCTCCCCCTGAGGGGAAAGCAGCCTTACCAAGCCACAGAAGAAGACAGTGCAGCCACTCCTGATGAGACCTGATAGACTAGGATCAGAAGGAAGGGGAGGAGAACCTCCCCCATCAGTGAACTTGGGAAGGGACATGGGTGGAGAAGAGGGAGGGAGGGTGAGATTGGGAGGGGAGGAGGGTGGGAGCTACAGAGGGGACACAAAGTGAATAAACTGTAATTAATAAAAATTTTAAAAATTGTAAAAAGAAGAGTTGAATCCAAGTTACATATACAGTATATTTTAAATGAGAGTTTAAATGTTGTAAGAAATTTAAATTACCTATATAGAGATTTTTAACTATGAGTATATGGTTTCCATCCTTGAATCTATTCATGTGTCTGCTGTGAAATGGTTTTTGTTAGACATGACAGCACCGCTGCAGACATGAACTCACTTGGCTTGACTACATGCATAAGACCTGCAGAAAATCAAGCCAGCCAAATCGCAGCATGGATATATAAGGAGGTTAGGAAGTTCCATCCATAGCTGAAGAGCTACTGGCAGTTGATGGCTGATGGAGAAGGCAGAGTCAGCTTTAAAAGTTTCCATAATCCATCACAGTATCAGTACTGTTTAAAAGCACAAAATTCAAAGTCTCTTCTGAGCCTCTTGCAATCTCTTAACTGCAATCTCCTATAAAAATAAAAAAGCGGATCACATTCTTCCAACATATAATGGAAAAGAATATCTCTCTCTCTCTCTCTCTCTCTCTCTCTCTCTCTCTGTGTGTGTGTGTGTGTGTGTGTGTGTGTGTGTGTGTGTGTGTGTATCCAAAAAGGGAGGAAAGGGAGTACAGTGAGGGAAGACTGGACCAAAGCAAGAATAAAAACCAGCTGGGCAAACCCTAAACTCTGAATCTTTACGTCTGATGTCAAAGTACCTTTTAGATCTCCAACTCCTTTCAGCCTGTTGACCTAGCAGGCTTTTTTCTCTTGAGCTGCTTCTGCTCCCTGTTAACATATATCCTGGGCAGGCATTCCACAACGCTGGCATCTCCATCTTTTCTGTGAAAGAGCCTGGCTAAATAAGCCTGACCAACTCCATGACATGCTTCATTTTCTTGTTAGAAGAAACAGGTCTAAGAGTTATAGGAAAAACCACAGAATAAAGGGCAACCAATCAGAAACAGCCAAGACATCTGGCCTGGGGAAGATAAGGTTGTTTAACTACAAGTTTGGAAAGCACCTAAGTCCTCACCAAAGTCACTTAGCCTCCATAGACACCAGCCAATCCCAATCAAGGTCTTATAGTCACAGTAGATAATGTTAGTTTATTGAAAGAAGTAGCTATGGAATGTGACATCTAATTGAGGGAGAAGTGCAAAGTGACAAATTAGAGAAAGATCTGGTAGAACGAGTCAGAGATAGGATACTCCCAACTCTCACAAGAACAGGACAGGACAGAGAGGCAATTTAAGATTATCACAGGGAAAGAAATAGAGAAATAAATGTTTCAGTGGGACAGTTTTACATAAACAGGTTGCAGAGAGAACAAGTTAGACACAGAAGGAGACAGAAGATTAAAACATATTGCCAGAATTAGTTTGAGGTCAAGCAGAGCAACTCAGTAAGAAGAGAAAGAGGTCAGTGTGAATCAATCAAATGAGAGAGGAGTTTGGGCTAGAAGAGATGAGTGGATTTTAGCCATTCTGATGGGTGTTAAATGAAATCTCAGGGTCATTTTGATTTGTATCTCCCTGATGACTAAGGACATTGAGCACTTCTTTAAGTGTTTCTCTGCCATTCTATAGTCCTCTACAGAGAATTCTCTGTTTAGCTCTGTTCCCCATTTTTAAATTGGATTACTTGATTTGTTGCTTTTTAACTTCTTTAGTTCTTTATATATTCTAGATATTAGCCCTCTGTCTGATATAGGGTTGGTGAAGATCCTTTCCCAGCCTGTAGGCTGTCCTCTTGTTTTGTCAACAGTGTCCTTTGCTTTACAGAAGCTTGTCATTTTCATGAGGTCCCATTTATTAATTGTTGATCTTAGAGCCTGTGCTGTTGGTGTTCCATTCAGGAAGTTGTCTCGTGCCAATAAGTTCTAGACTCTTCCCCAATTTTTCTTCTAACCAACTTAGTGTTTCTGCTTTTATGTTGAAGTCTTTGATCCACTTGGACTTTAGTTTTGTGCAGGTGATAAGTATGTATCTATTTGCATTTTTCCACATGTAGAGATCCAGTTAAACCAGCACCATTGTTGAAGATGCTGCCTTTTTTTCTTTGTATGGTTTTGGCTTCTTTGTCAAAAATCAAGTATCCATAGGTGTTTGGGTTTATTTCTGTGTCTTCTATTCGGTTTCATTGATCCACCGTTCTGTTTCTATGCCAGTACCATGCAGTTTTTATTACTATTGCTCTGCAGTACAGCTTGAGATCAGGGATAGAGATACCTCCAGATGATCTGTTGTTGTATATGATCATTTTGGCAATTCTATGTTTTTTGTTCTTCCATATGAAGTTGAGGATTGTTCTTTCAAGGTCTGTAAAGGATTGTGTTGGTATTTTGATGGGAATTGCATTGAATCTGTAGATTGCTTTTGGCAGGATGGCCATTTTTACTCTGTTAATTCTACTGATTCATGTGCACGGGAGATCTTTCGCTCTTTTGATAACTTCTTCAATTTCTTCAAAGACTTGAAGAATTTTTTAAAACAGGCCTGTTACTTGCTTGGTTATAGTCACACCAAGGTACTTTAGTTATTAGTGGCTATTGTAAAGGATGTTGTTTCAATTCAAGTGACAATGCATGCTGGAAAGAACGTGAAGAAGAGGAACCCTCCTCCATTGCTGGTGGAAATGTAAACTTGTAAAACCACTTTAGAAATCAGTCTGGTGCTTTCTCAATTAGGAATAGTACTTTTTTTTTTCTTTTTAGTTACATTTTGTTAACTCTGTGTCCCAGCTGTATCCCTCTCCCTCATTCCCTCCCCAACCCCACACTCCCTCCCTGGTCTCCTCCCTGCCCCTTTCCAAGTCCACTGATAGGGGAGGACCTCCTCCCCTTTCATCTGACCCTGTTTTATCAGGTATCTTCAGGGCTGGCTGCAAAGTCCTCCTCTGTGGCCTAACAGACTGCTCCTTCCCTGGGGGGGGGGGAGGGCGGTCAAACAGCCTGCCCTTGAGATCCTGTTAGAAATAGTCCGTGTTCCCCTTACTTTGGAAAACTACTTGGTTACTGAGCTACCACAGGCCACATCCGAGCAGAAGTTCTAGGTTACATCCATAGATGGTCCAAAGCAGACACTAAGACTCATAACCAAACCCTCGGCAGAGTGCAGGAAATCATATGAAAGAAGGGAAGTTAGTATGATATGGAAAGGATAGGAGCTCTACAAGGACCAAATATATCTGGGCACAGGGTCTTTTCTGAGACTGACACTCAACCAAGGAATAGTATTTTGTAAAGATCCAGCTATACCACTCCTAGGCATATATCCAAAATATGCTCAAGTATACAATAATGGCATTTGTTCAACCATGTTCACAGCAGCTTTATTTGTAATAGCGGGAAGCTGGAAACCCAGTCGTCCCTCAACAGATAAATGGATATAGAAATTGCAATACCTTTACATATTGGAATACTACTCAGCAATTAAAAACAAAGAAATCATGAAATTTGCAGGCAAATGGTGGGATCTAGAAAAGATCATCCTGAGTGAGGTATCCCAGAAACAGAAAGATACACAGGGTATATACCCAATGATAATTGTACATATAAGTATACATATAATATAGGATAAACATACCAAAATCTGTACACCTAAAGAAGTTAAGCAAGAAGGAGGGCCCTGGGTAAGATGATCAATCCTCACTTTGAAAGACAAACGGGATGGACATTGAAAGAAGGAGAAAACAGGAAACAGGACAGGAGCCTACCACAGAGGGCCTCTGAAAGACTCTACCCTGCAATGTATCAAAGCAGATGCTGAGACACATAACAAAACTTTGTGCAGAGTGCAGGGAATCTTATGAAAGGAGGAGATAGAAAGCCCTGGAGAGGACAGGAGCCATACAAGGAGAGCAATAGAAAAACATCTCAACACAGAGGTCTTTTCTGAGACTGATACTCCATCCAAGGACCACTCCTGGATATAACCTAGAACCCCTCCTCATATGTAGCCCATGGTAGCTCAGTATCCAAGTGAGTTCCCTAGTAATGAGGACAGGGACTATCTCTGACATGAACTCCGTGGCTGGCTCTTTGACCATCTCCCCTTGAGGGGGGAGCAGCCTTGTCAGGCATAGAGGAGGACAATGCAGCCAGTACTGATGAGACCTGATAAGCTAGGGTCAGACAGAAGGGGAGGAGGCCCTTATCAGTTGACTTGGAGAAGGGCATTGGAGGAGATGAGGGAGGGAGGATGGGATTGCAAGGGAATGAGGGAGGGAGCTACAGCTGGAATATAAGGTGAATAAACTGTAATTAATATAGAAAATAAACTTAAAAATAAAATATCTACTATCCATAAAAAAGGGGATGAGTGGAGCAAGCCAGCAAGTGTTTGCATGGAGCTTGAAAGCCTTAAGAATGGCTCTCATCTCATCCCATCATCTGAGGAAATAAAAAAAAGAAAAAAAAAACAGCTGCAAACAAAGGTTGATATTTTTTCCTGATCCTCCTGAAAGTTCAATGTTCAGCTTTTACACTCATGTCACCCTAGAAGAGATACAACCTTTGCCTTGTCAATTAAAAAGCTACCAGGAAGAAAGTCCCTTGGCTCCTACCTTTGTGTATTTCACGTATACTTATCATGTTCTCCACAGGGCTTCATTTTTACTTTAATCAATGAAAGTCAATTTTGAAATGGGACAATCTCTCCTTTCATCCATGTGCTTCCTCCTAGCAGCTTCTGTCAAAACCTGTGTTCTGACCATCTTAATGAGTCAGGCTCAGACACTCTTCTTTAGTAGAACGACTGAAGAGACAAAGTTTGCAGTGAAACACAGGAAACAAAAAGTACATTAATCCCCTGAAGCCACACTGGAAAGAGGGACTAAGAGGTTGAGAAGTATTTCAATTTTTTGGTTCTATTATTTCAATAGTCTGACAACAAGAGTTGGAGAGAAACATGCTAGGAAAGGTGCTTTCATTCTCTGAACTCCAACAAAATCAACTTTGAATTCTCTATGAATTATTTTTTTCTTTAGTAGTAAGAACTTTTTTTCAGTGACATCAGGATTGAACCTGCCAAGAGAATGATTTTTTAAAAACTAATTGTAAAAGCATTGTTTTAGGGTCTTATACAGATGTTCTTTTGAAAAACTAAATGCTTAAAACTTATTCAGTAATTCAGAGTTTATCTTTGAAATTAACATTAATGTATATATTATTCGTATACAAAAAGATTAATTCTTGTAGGCTTAGATTTTTCAAAAACCCACTTTATTTAGGGTTCTTAAATGCTTTCTACCTCCCATCCAAACCACTGACCAGAGATAGGAGAGAAAGAAGGTTATTAGAAAAAGGGAGTTGTAGACTCATTTAAGCTAGTCCACTCTTCATTGTCCAGATACCACCAAATCAGTCCAGTCCAAATGCCAAGACCAAACAACAACACGAATCAGCATAATTCAGCAGAAAAAACAGCAAGACTCCACTGAATCTAAGTCAGTGCAATCTGCAAGACTCAGTCAGATTACTCCCAAAAGTTCTCTGGAAGGTTTCTCTCCTTCAAGTAAAGTGCTGAAGAAAGAACACCAGCAAAGCGATGTCGATCATAAAGCATTGTCTCACTGTCTGTAGCCTTCTATATATCTCCTCTCCTTAGAGTCCATCCATGGATGTTTTCAGCTGGCCAAAATCATGCCCCTCATATGAGACAGGTCACAGCAAAATATCATGTGTCTTCTCACAAGACAGTGTCTAGCAAAAACATATGACACAACTGAGCCTTCAAAAAAACTAGAAACTTTCACTTCAAATTCTCATATTTTAAAGTTGATCATAAGTACATGTCGTGTTAACTATGTAAGTACAAATTTCCTCAATTTTAAGTTTTACATGCATGTATCAGCTAGTTAAGATACCGACTACATTAACATTCATGCCATCTTTGAAAGCAGCTAGCAATAAAGTCTTAAAGTGTTTTCTCACTAGCTGCCTCCCAGAGTCAGATTAACAATTCACACCATGACTATACTGCAATGAATTAAAAACTTTCATCTGTATTCTTCCTTGATTTGACATACATTATGAACTTAAGGCATTTGAATCATGATAGTTCAGATATAAAATCTCTCTTGCCATCTTTGCATATGTCTTTTCACAAGTAAAGGTTAGACTGCAGTGCACGGAATAAGTTATTTTTGTGTTAAGTACTATATGTTTCTCATTTTTCTGAAGACAGTGCTAAGCAATAATCTACACCAAAAACCTTACTCAAGACACTGTAATAAAGAGTGTATAAAGACTGGACTTCTCCCGTATGGGTTCTGTAGTAGTGAGGTATAAATATTTCTCTGTGAAACTTTCAATTATTATATGAATTGAATATAGTAACCATAACAATTTTTGTCCATTTTTAAAAATTTATTTATTTTTTATTAATTACAGTTTACTCTATTTGTATCCCAGCTGTAGCCCCCTCCCTCTTACACTCCCAATACCACCCTCCCTCTTCTCCTCTGAGGCCCGTCCCAAGTTGACTGATAGGGGAGCTTCTCCTCCCCTTCCATCTGACCCTAGCCTATCAGGTCTCATTAGGACAGGCTATATTGTCTTCCTCTGTGGCCTGGTAAGGCTGCTCCCAATCAGGGGGAGGTGATCAAAGAGCCAGCCATGAGTTCAAGTGAGAGACAGTCCCTTTTCCCATTACTAGGGTACCCACTTGGACACTGAGCTGCCATGGGCTACATCAGAGCAGGGGTTCTAGGTTATCTCCATGCATGGTCCTTGGTTGGAGTAACAGTCTCAGAAAAGACCCCTGTGTCCAGATTTTTTGGTTCTATTATTCTCCTTGTGGAGCTCCTGTCCCCTCCAGGTCTTTCTATCTCCACCTTCTTTCATGAGATTACCTTCATTCTGCCCAAAGTTTGGCTATGAGTCTCAGCATCTGCTTTGATACCCTGCAGGGTAGAGTTTTTCAGAGTCCCTATGTGGTAGGCTCCTGTCCTGTTCCCTGTTTTCTCCCTCTTCTGATGTCTATCTGAATGAGGATTGAGCCTCTTACTCAGTGTCCTAGCTTCATTAGGATGCTCATGTAAGAGTGATGGTTTTATTTTAAAAGACACCAAGTAGATACAGTTGGAATTTCACAAACATGTGATAGACTAAAATACAAAAGCAGAAAGGGCCTTTGACAGTTCCCATGAGCCAAAGCACAGAACCTAAGGAGTTTCTGTCCTAAAGGTGACACCGGCCCACATCATTTTCCATAAAAAGCACTTCCATTTCCTCTTTTGTGCTTTGAGACAGTCTTGTCTCAAAGTCTGTTCTCTAACTGATGACAATCTTCCTGCATCAGAGTCACACTTGCTGGATTATAGGCATGTACCTTCATGTGCAGAAAATAGTTCACAGTTTTGACATGGAGGCTAGCATGTGAACAGGTCATATTTACAAGAACATGGGAGACAAAGTGCTAAATTACTTTTCTTGCCATTGAGACTGCTAATATCACTCACAGACACCAAGTACTTTGCCATAAGCTAGGCTTTTCCCATTAAAACTTTTTACGACTCAGTGTCTATGCTCAGCTGATGTTGAATTCTTTTTTATTTTGGAGGTATTGTAGAGTTCAGGTTCTTACTTTACACAATATTCCCCTCAATATGTTGCTTCTTTTTCTGGTAGGATAGAACCAGCATGTTCCTTAATGACAAGTGTCAACTGTGGTTACAGAAACCACATTGAATGCACCATCATAACCATGGGTCAGAGCCTGGGCAGGACAGTTTTATAATTCTGTTTCTGTTTTGGTTCCTACCCCTTCATGCCACCCACACCCCCTTTGTTAGTCCACAGTGTTACAAAGGGTGGGCAGGTCTGTACCTTTTCAGAAGTCCCCCATGACAAGTCAATATCCAGTCATTTGCAAGAATCACACACACACACACACACACACACACACACACACACACACACACACAAATGCCTTTTATTTTAAAATGTGACAAACTCACCAGTGAGAAACCAAGCTATTTAAACCAGATTGATGGTTATTCCTTTGAGAAAATGACATACATATTCAGTAAAAAGTAACTTTACTGTTGCCTACATGCATCACGAAGAGCCTGTACTTCTCCAGACTGTTGTTACTGGCAGCCGAAACTTAACTTGCAAGTGAGTGAGTTGGGATGTTCAGTGGAAAGCAACACGAGATTCTCCAGTGGGTCTGAGTGAGAAGAGGCACTGAGTCTGAAGACACCTCCATGTTATTGTGTTCCACGTGATTTTCTTTTGACAGGTTCCACTCTTCCCATCATTTATCGATTATTTTAGAAAGCTAGGAAAATAATGACCTTCTACTGCCATTAGGGAAATTTGGCTCAAGCTGGCTTTTACAGGTGTCTTTTGGAAGTGGCCTCTGAGGCCTGGGGCATTTGATGGTAAGCAGCCACACTGTAGGCTTGTTTTATGTCACCAAGGAATGCCACATTTGGTGGTGAACCATGATCTTTCCTTTTCATACTTTATATTTATTCTCAAGGAAATGAATCAGATTTTTAAAAATAGTTCAAATTTAAACTCATTTGAAATAATGTCAGGGGTCTTTGAGTTCCTACCCCCAGTTCTAGTCATACACTATAGCAGAGAAACACAGTTTCACATGTATGTACAGGCACTAGTCTCTCCCCTCCCATTTTGCAGTGTCCCCAGAGGCTTGCCGTGAAGACTTACTCCTATATTCAGCACACACGTCCACGTCTCTTGAGGGCTGTTTTGGGAAAGGCTGCCCTACATATTAGGAATGTAGTTTTCTTCTGATTTTTATCTGTCTTCTCAACCAGTTCATTTAGTTAATTATTTTTCATTTTTAAAAACATAATTAAATTTCACTTAATGTAGCTACTACTTAGTATCTTATTTTCATTTTCATTTTGTAACAGATAAACATCCTTTAAATACATAGAACAAGTTGTCCTCCAAAGCTAGTGTGTAATGAAGGAAGTCAGAAACCCACCATAAACCCCACTCTCTGAGGTCTCATAGCTAGCATAGCAGACATCAGCACTGAATGCTCGCATTTTTCCACAAAATCTATGATCTAGTCACACATGTTTGAAATAAGCAGCAGTTTTCAGACTACACAAGACTTCCTCAGGAGGGCACTCTACCATTCACAATGTCCAGCAGGGATCATTTTTCAGAGCTAGGATACTGAAAATGTACTTTTACAAAACAAGAATTGTCTCCAGTAAAGGAGACATTTCATCACTGTCCCATATTAGATAATTTTAAAAGTAGCAAAACACACAACCCCTCTAATATCTTGCATCTTTATGAGGTAATAGTAAATTGAGAGAATGTGTTGGTTGGTCTCAGAAGGGTGTCCTGAGTCTGTTGATCAGACTCTGGGGCACTGCATCTAAGAATGAATCTTCTCACAGTGTTCTCCTCATTCCTTCCTTCTTTTTCTTCTACATCTTCACCTTTTTCTCTACCAGTACCCCAACACACTTCTCATTTGTGATCAGGTTTAAGTGATTTCTTCCCAACATATTTCTTTAATACATATTATATTTACACCAGGAAATGTCTGTTTGCTTTTTTCTCTTCAATTCTTACTCATTTTTAAAATTCCAACGATTGTTCTCAACCTTGTCTGAACCAGGTTCAACCAGCATCATTAATGAATAAAAACCTATTACCTCTCTTCAGATGTGTTAACTTGTATGTGTGATTCCAGTTATTCATGATTTTGATTAACACAGTTCATATCTTCAGATATTCCCATGAATCAGATACATTCATCTTCATTTAATTTATAACACTAGGATTGTCATAGCATTCTTCTTTTTAATGAAAAACTCCAGAATGTAACACCACACCACACCACACACACACAAACACACACATATACACACACACACAAACACACACACTCCATCTCATTCTCTTTCACTTTCTCATTCATTTTCAACTATTTTGAATAGATAAATGAAATCACTTTTAATGTCAGCACTTAACACTTTTGGCATTTCACAATTGGTTCATATAAGTGAATGAAGTTCAGTGTTAGATCAATATGTCCATCCACTACTAATTATGAATTATAATTATTTAACTTATAATTTAAAAATAGAAATTATTTAAATTATTATTATAATAGAAATATAAATTATTTAATAGAAATAGAAAAATAGAAATTATTTAAATTATTAATTTAAATAATTATACTTTAAATTATTGTTTAAATTTAACAAGATTATAAAACTAATTTTTTCTAATGTGAAAGCTCACATTTAGCAAACTGGTATTCAAGTTTAACTTAATTTCAAAACATTTTTTAATTTTTTTTTACATTAATTACAGTTTACTCACTTTGAATCCCAGCTGTAGCCCCATGCCCCATCCCCTCTCAATCCCATCCTCTCTCCCTCTTGTTCTCCTATGCCCCTCCCCAAGTCCAGTGATAAGGGAGGTCCTCATCCCCTTTCATCTGACCCTAGTCTATAAGGTCTCATCAGGACTGGCTTCATTGAATTCCTCTGTGGACTCGTAAGAATGCTCCCTCCTCAGGTGGAGATGATCAAAGAACCAGCCACTGAGTTCATGTCAAGGAGAGTCCCTGTTCCTATTATTGGGGAACACTCTTGGACACTGAGCTGCCATGGGCTACTTCTGTGCAGAGGTTCTAAGTTATCTCCTTGCATGGTCCTTGGCTGGAATATTAGTCTCAGAAAAGACCCCTGGGCACAGATTTCTTGGTTCTGTTGTTCTCCTTGTGGAGCTTCTGTTCCCTCCAGGTATTCTTATCTCCCCCTTCTTTCATAAGATTCCCTGCACTCTGCCCTGAAGTTTGACTATGGGACTTATCATATGTTATGATATGTTGCTGAGTAATCTTTCAGAGACCCTCTATGATTGGCTCCTGACCTGTTCCCCATTTTCTCCCTCTTCTGATGTCCACCTCATTTGCCTTTCTGAATGAAGATTGACCATCTTACTCAGGGTCCTCCTTCTTAGTTAGGTTCCTTAGGTGTACAGATTTTAGTATGATTATCCTATATTATATGTCTAATATCCACATATAAGTCATTATATACCATACGTGTCTTTCTGCTTCTGGGATACCTCACTCAGGATGATCTTTTCTAGATCCCACCATTTGCCTTCAAATTTCATGATTTTCTTGTTTTTAATTGCTAAGTTGTATTCCATTGTGTAAATATACCATAATTTGTGTATCCATTATTCTGCTGAAGGACATCTAGGTTGTTTCTTGATTCTTGCTATCATGAATAAAGCTGCTACTCACATGGTTGAGCAACTGTCATTGTAGACTTGAACATATTTTGGATATATGCCCTAGGTTTGGTATAGGTGGATCTTGAGGTAGCACTATTCCTAAATGTCTGAGAAAGTACCAGATTGATTTCCAAAGTGGTTGTACAAGTTTACATTCCAACCAGCAATGGAGGAGGGTTCCTCTTTCTCCACATCCTTTCCAGCATGTTTTGTCACTTGAGGTTTTGATCTTAGCCATTTTGATGGGTGTAAGATGGAATCCCAGTGTAGTTTTGATTTGCATTTCCCTGATGACTAAGGATGTTGAGCATTTCTTTAAGTGTTTCTTTGCCATTTGATGTTCCTCTATTGAAAATTCTCTGTTTAGCTCTGTACCCCATTTTTAACTGGGTTACTTGATTTGTTTTTTTTTTTTTTTTAACTTCTTAAGTTCTTTATATATTCTGGGCATTAACCCTCTATCGGATATAGGGTTTGTGAAGATCTTTCCCCAATCTGTAGACTGTTGGTTTTTTGTTGTTTTGTTTTGTTTTTTGTTTTGTTTTGTTTTCTGATGACAGTGTCCTTTGCTTTACAGAAAATTTTCAGTTTCATGAGATCCCATTTATTGATTGTTGATCTTAGAGCCTGTGCTGTTGGTGTTCTGTTCAGGAAGTTGTCTCCTGTGCCAACGAGTTCAAGGCTTTTCCCCACTTTTTCTTCTAACAGGTTTAGTGTGTCTGCTTTTACATCAAGATCTTTGATCCACTTGGACTTTAATTTGGTGCAGGGTGATAAATACAGATCTATTTGCATTTTTCTACATGTAGACATCCAGTTAGGCCAGCACCATTTGTTAAAGATGCAATTGAAGAGTTTAAGTTAGCCTGGTATAACTCCATTTTAAAATAGAGAGCCATCTTGACTGGAAGTTGAAATCAGGTACCAGGAAATATCACAGAATGTACACTTGGCACACAACAAAGTTAACTCTACTAGAAACAACCTCCAGCAATTATCACAGAATAAATGCTTCATAGAAAATACAGACAATCTCTCTGCCAATAATCAATGAGAATCGGTTGGGAATCAGCTGGGAAAATTCTCCCCAATGTTTCAGATATAGTTTAGAAGAATAGCAATTGTGATCATATGCCTTAGTCAATTATGATTATGTGCCTCAGAGAAGGTCACCTCTCCCTGCTAATCTTCACCCAATTCTGTAACACCAAGGCTTGCCCCCCCCCCAGCTTGCTGTCATGGAAACACCCTGCTCACAGACTTTTCCTTTAAAAACCTGCTCACTCAGAGCTTGAGGTCCCACTTCTCTACTGCTGTGTCAATGAGACTTGGGTACCGAGTTTGATTGCTCCAATAATAAAGCTCTTGCATCAAGTTATCTCCTGATGGTCTCTGAGGGTCCAGTGATCCTGGCATTACACTATATTTCTCCATTGTATTATTTTGGCATCTTTGTCAAAAATTAGGTGTCCATAAGTGTGTGGGTTTATTTCTTGATCTTCTACTCGATTCCATTGATCCAACATTCTGGATCTATGCCAGTACCAAGCAGTTTTTAGTATTATTTCTCTATAGTACAGCTTGAGATCAGGGATGGTGATACCTCCAGAAGATCTTTTATTGTAGAGGATTGTTTTAGTGACTCTGGATTTCCTTTTTTAAAATTATTTTTATTTTTATTAATTACAGTTTATTCACTTTGTATCCCCTTACTTAACTCTCTTACTCCTTTCCTCCCAATCCCACCCTCCCTCTCCCTTCTCCACCTCTGTCCCTCCCCCAATCCACTGATAAGGTAGGTCTTCCTCCCCTTCCTTCTGATCCTAGTCTATCAGGTCTCATGAGGAATGGATGCAATGTCTTCCTCTGTGGCCTGGTAAGGCTGTCCCCTTTTGTTATTCCATATGAAGTTGAGAATTTTTCTTTCAAGGTCTGTAAAGAATTGTGTTGGTAATTCGATGGGAATTGCATTGAATCTGTAGATTGCTTTTGGTAAAATGGCCATTTAACTATGTTAATCCAGCCAAGCCATAAGCATAGGAGATCTTTCATCTTCTGATATCTTCTTCTATTTCTTTCTTCAGACACTAAAAATTTCATTCATATAAGTCTTTGACTTGCTTGGTTAGAGTTACACTAAAGTACTTTATGTGTTTTGTGGCTATTGTGAAGGGTGTTGTTTCCCTGATGTCTTTCTCAGCCCTTTTGTCTTTTTGTATACAGGAGGGCTAGTGATTTTTGGGTTGATTTTTTGTCCAATCACTTGGCTGAAGGAGTTTATGAGCTATAGGTTTCCCTGGCGGAAATTTCAGGTTCACTCATGTATACTATCATTATCATCTGCAAATAATGATACTTTAACTTCTTCCTTTCTGAACTGAATCCCCTTGATCTCATTTAATTGTCATATTGCTCTAGAAAGGACTTCAAGAACTATGTTGAAGAGTTATGGAGAGTGTGGGCAGCCTTGCCTTGTCCCTGATTTCAGTGGGATTGATTTAAGTTTTTCTCCGTTTAGCTTGATATTGTCTATAGGCTTGCTCTACATTTCCTTTACTATGTTTGGGTTAAGTGCCTTGTATCCTTGATTTCTCCAAAACTTTAAAAGTAAATGATTGTAGGATTTTGTCAAATGCTTTTTCAACATCTAAGGAGATTATCATGGTTTTTTTTTTTTTCTTTCAGTTAGTTTACATGGTGGATTACATTGATGGATTTCCATATATTGAACCACCCCTGCATTCCTGGTATGAAGTCCTACTTGGTCATAGTGGATGATATCTTTAATGTGTTCTTGGATTCAGTTTTTATTTTATTGAATATTTTTGTACTAATGTTCATAAGAGAGATTGGCCTGAAATTCTCTTTCTTTGTTGGGTCTTTGTGAAGTTTAGGTACCAAGGTGACTGTGGCTTCATAGAATGAGTTTGGTAATGTTCCTTTGTTTCTATTTTGTGGAATAGTTTGAAGAATATTGGTTTTAGCTCTTCTTTGAAGTTCTGGTATAATTCTGTGCTGAAACTATCTGTCCCTGGGCTTTTTTTGGATAGGAGGCTTTTGATGACCACTTCTATTTTTGTAGGGGATATAAAACTAATTTATTTACCAGTTCTTGATTCAGCTTTGGCAAGTGGAATCCATCAAGAAAATTGGCCATTTCATTTTGATTTTTTTTTTCAAATTTTGTGGCATATAGGCTTTTGAAGTAAGTTTGGATTTCCTCAGTGTCTGTTGTTAAGTTCCCCTTTTCATTTCTGATTTTGTTGATTTGGATGGTGTCTGTCTGTCTTTTAGTTAGAATGGCTATAGGTTTGTCTATCTTGTTACTCTATCTATCACATTACTCTCAGGTAATTACTCTCATTACTCTCATTCCTCTCAGGTAATGTGTATCTTTGGGACTTAGGTGTGTTTCTTGTATGTAACAGACTGTTGGCTCTTGTTTACATATCCATTTTGTTAGTCTGTGTCTTTTTTAGAGTGTTGAGTCCATTGTTGTTGAGAGAGATTAATGACTAGTGGCTGTTAGATCTTTTGATTTTGGTGTTTGTTGTGGTAGTGTGTTTGTGTGTTTGGCTCCTTTTAGTTTTGCTATAGTGAGGTTACTTGTTTCCTGTGTTTTCCTGAAAGTAGTTAGTCTTCTTAGGTTATATTTTTCCTTCTAGTATCTTCTGTAACACTGGTTTTGTGGTTAGGCCTTGTTTAAGTTTGTTTTTTTTTCGATGCATATCTTGTTTTCTTCATCTATGATGACTGAGACTTTTGCTGGGTATAGTAGCTGACATCTGTCTTCTCTTAGGGAATGTATGATATCTGTCCACGTCCTTCTGGCTTGCATAGTCTCTGTTGAGTCAGGTGTGAGTTTGATGGGTTTGCCATTATATGTTACTTGGCCTTTTTGCCTTGCAGTTTTAGTATTTTTTGTTTGTTATGTATGCTTACTGTTTTGATTTATATGTGACAGGAGAATTTTCTTTTCAGGTATAATTTAATAGGTGTTCTGTAGACCTTTTATAGTCATATAAATGTCTTTTTTAAGTTGGGGATATTTTCTTCCATGCTTTTTTTTTTTTTTGAAATTTTCTAGGCCTTGGAGTAGGGAATCTTCTTTTTCCTTTATATCTATTATTCTTAGGTTTTTGTCTTTTCATGTTGTCTTGGATTTCTTGGACTGTCTGTGTTAGGAAATTTTTAGATTTAAAGTTTTCTTTAATAGATACATTGATTTCTTCCGTTGTATCTTCTACACCTGAGAGTCTTTCTTCCATCTCTGTACTCTATTGCTTATGCTTAACTCTGTAGTTCCTGTTTTCTTCCATAAGTTCTTCCACTCCATGATTTCCTCTGTTTGTGTTTTCTTTAAGTTTTCCAAATCTGTCTTTAGGTCTTAAGCCATTTTGTTTATTTTCTTCACCTGTCTGACTATTTTCCTATTTTTCTTTCAATTCCTTCAGCTCTTTGTTTGAACATTCCTCTGTTTCTTTCAATTCTTTCAGTGATTTGATTATTTCCTCTGTAAAGACCACAAACTGTTTGCTGCATCTTCCTCTATTTCTTTATGGATGACCATAATCTGGTCATCTTTATCTGCCTGTATTTCTTTATGGATGGCCATAATCTGTCTTTATCTTTTTCCATTTCTTTACAGATGCTTATAATCTGTTTGACTTTATTTTCCTCTTATTCTTTATGCATTTTCTTTTATTATCTTCTTCATAAGCATAGATATGAGGCCATTTTCTTAAATTTCATTTGTGTTGGGGTATCCAGGGCTGCTTGCCCCTGGATAACTGGGTTCTGGAGATGCCATATTGCTCTGTCTTTTGTTGGTTGAGCTTTTATGCTGGCTTCTATCCATTGGGCTATCTTAGGTGTTGGTTGTTTGTTTTTGGTGCTTCCTGGAATTTTGTGGTGGGAAGAATCCCTTTGGCAGTAAGATGAGTTTTTCTTAGTGAGGCCTCCTCAGCTTTTTGGGTGTGGTCACTGAATGGCTGGTGTTTCTCAGGAATCGCCACAGCTCGCCTCAGGCATAGAGACCTGAGTGGTAACTGTGGTCTTTTTCAGTAGGGCGCGCACTCCTCTCACTAGGAGAAGTCCTGGAGACAGCTCCCCTGCTGCTGTGTTTCTTGCTCTGAATTTAGTGAGATGTTGCTGCTGTTCTTACACTGTTTCCTAGGCACAGCCCTCTTGAAGGACCTGGGAGCCCTGCAGTTTGGTCAGTTTAGTTAGGGATTACTGGTTACTCTTTGGAGCAGAATCTGGGGGCTGATCTTGGGGATCTCAGGTATGTCTGAGGTTGGAGCTCTGTGCCCCAGTGCCCTAGCTATAATCAATGGCAGGTGAGCATAGCTCTCATGTGTGCAGTAGGAGGCTAGAGCCTGGAGCCTACAGGAACCCAGAAGCTTTTCCACAGCTGAGTTTCCTGAGGTTGGACCAGAAGTTTCCCCCAACTGTGGGGTTTCTTCACAACAGGGAGACCCAGTCTGTGGTAATTTGGGGTCTACAGTTCTGTTTGGGGTGGCATGTATAACATGGATGCAGGGGTGAGTGGTACCTCCAAGCTGGCAACTGGGCACCTTCAGGAACCCAGGAACTTTTCTGGAGAACTTTTATGTTTGTGTGTGTGTGTGTGGGGGGGGGGGTGACTGAATGCTCTAAGCTCAGACTTGCTGTTTCCCTTGCTGTAGGATTTCCTCCGGGCAGGGAAATCCAGTCTCTGGTGCCCGGGGGCCCACAGTTCTCTCTAGGATGGTGAGTTGGGTGTGCAGCAGGCCTCTGAGTTGGCTGCTGAGTGCCCCACTCTGGGCTGATGGCTGTGGGCCCACTGGTTTCCTGGACCTTTTCCAGGGATTGACTGGGTGATCTGAAGTTGGTCCTGTTTTCTTCTTTAACTTTGGGGTTTTCTTGGGACTAGAAATCCCAGTCTCTGGTGTTTTGGTGCCAACATTTCAGCCTGGGAAGGTGATAAGAACATGCAGGCATGTTGTTCTGGGCTGGTGACTGAGTGCCTGCTGGGACCCAGGAACTCTTTTAGCTGGGTGACCTGAGAATGGGCCTAATTGCTTCCCACACTGTGGGGTTTCCTATCATCTGGGACACAGTTGATGGTGCCGTAGGGCCCAGAGTTCAGTCTCTTGTTTGCTGTGCTGACACTGCTGTTCTGCTCCTCAGACACAGTGTCCTCTTGGTGCCACCATCTTGGATCTCCTTCAAAACATTCTTTTTTTTTTCTGATATGGAAGGTCACATTTAGCAATCCACTAAAATGCCAATTTTTCTATAGCTGGGATACAAAGTGATAAATTGTAATTAATAAAATAAAATATTTTTAAATTCCATCTTTGACAATGTTAAATAACCTGCCTATGACTAGCTCACTGTCTACCAGTGATTCTGATAATCAAAAATCACTCTTATTTTAGTGACTTACCTGAAGGATTAATAAAAGTTTTCTAGCAGATGTCATTTAGTTTACATGGATTACAGTCCATATTTGTGGCTTGTTTTATAGTCATCCTAGATGTCCTTCAGCAGAGGAATGGATACAGGAATTGTGGCACATTTACGCTATGGACTACTACTCATCTATTAAAAATAAATAAATCATGAAATTTGTGAGTAAATGGATGGAACTAGAAAAGATCATACTGAGTGAGGCAACCCAGAAGCAGAAAGACAAATATGGTATATACTCACTTATAAGTGGATATTAGACATATAATACAGGGTAAACATGCTAAAATCTAGAGACCTAAAGAAGATAAACAAGGAGGATGCTTAAATCTCATTAAGAATGGCAAATAGCATAGACAGCAGAAGTGTTGGAAGAGAGGGAACAGGACAGGAGCCGACCATTGATGCCCTCTGAAAAGCTCCACCCAACAGAGGATTGAAGCAGATAGAGAGACTCACAGCCAAACTTAGGGTTGAGCACATGGAGTCTTATGGAAGAAGAATTTGAAGGATAGAAGGACATGGAGGGGACAGGAACACCACAAGGAGACAACAAAGCCAAAAAACCTGGGCCCAGGGGAGCTGTAAAGACTGATGAACCAACCAAGGACCATGCATGGAGAGGACCTAGACCTCCTGCTCAGATGTAGCTCATAGATAGCTCAATCTCTGTGTGGATGTCTGAATAAAGCAGGTGCTTTCTCTGACATGGACTCAGTTGCCCACCCTTTGATCACTTCCCGCTGGCATCATGGCCTTGCCAGGCCACAGAGGAAGAGGATCCAGGCATATAACCTTCCGAGTTCACTTAGAATTACTCACACAGAGTTTTGTTTAGAGCTAAGCACTCATGACTAGATAACCAATCAGGGCTCTTCTTTGGAGAAGACTTGAGCCTCCCTCTTTAGTAGCTATTGTTTGCCTGTAGCTCCTGATCCATATTGGCTCGTCAATTAGTGTCAATTAATAATCTAATACAATAATTTCTTTATTTAAGATTTAATTTTATTTTAATTTGTGTGTATATGTTTGTGTGTGTGTGTCTGTGTGTGTGTGTGTGTGTGTGTGTTTGTGTACTTCTATCCAGGTGCCTGCAGAGGCCAGAAGACAGCATCACTCACACTAGAATTAGAATTGTTGCTGTAAATCATTAGATGTGAATTCTGAGAATTGAACATTGGTCCTCTACAAGGCCAGAATATTTGTTATTAATGTCTGTGTTCTTAACTTTGGTTTGAGCTCTTCAGTTTCCAGGGATTTCTTAAATAATTCTTTATGCATATATCTCTACAAGGGACTCACACTGGTGGTGGGTGTTATCCAAAGAATAATATTGAACTGATTTTGCGATGGTTGTGTATTGTTGGAGTCAGAATTGAGTTCTCCTTGGGAGAGAGTGCTGGGCAGATGATGCCTTGGAGAAAGACTCTAGTAACAAAATAGCTGGGTCCCAGAAGAGATTCAGAAGTTCTCCTAGAGATTTTTTTTTTAATTTTCTACCAAATGATAGATATTTCTATGGGTATGGTTCTTTAGGAAGGAATACAATATATATATTTACAGGATGTATGTCTCAATTCAAGCCAACACTATCTGTCCATCTTCTGAGCACTTGGTGCAGTGGAAGGGGCTCATTTCAATAGGTGTACAACAGGAGCAGCAGAGTTAGTTTTACATGAAGTTTCCAGGTCATCATCTATTGATACTTGTTTATTTATGTTGGTTTAGGTACTATGCTTCCTTTTTAGTTCAGATGCATAATCTACTTAAGTATGAGTGTTGTATGTATATTAATTACTATATACAACAATATTTTATATGTTATAATATATAGAACATTAAATGATTACATATATATTATCATGGTCTCCAGGAAAAAAAAAAACATCATTTCTTTCTCTTTTTCTTTCATTTATTTACCTTACATCTCTACCATATTCCCTTCCCTCCTCTCCTCCCAATCCCACCCTCCCACTCTCTTCCCTCTAACTCCCCTCTCCTACTCCTCGAGAAGAGGAGTGCCCCCCCAACCCACCACATCACATCAAGAAGCATCAGGATTGAGTGAATCCTCTTCCACTGAGGCCAGACAACACAACCCCATAAGAGAAAAGTGATTGAGGAACAGGCAACTGAGTCCATACTCAGAGACAATCCCTGTTCTCCTTGCTAGGAAACCCACATGAGGACTAGGCTGCCTATCTGCTACGTATGTGTTGACAGCCTAAGTCCAGTCCAGGCATGGACTTTGGTATTGCTTTTGTCTCCATATGACTCCCTTGGATCCTAGTTAGTTGACTCTGTTGGACAAAAATCAGCATTTTACATCACAGTTACAAAATCAAGTCTGCCGACCAGCTTAACTGTGAACCATGGAAAAGCAGTTCACAGACAAGATCCAAGAGAATAATATGAAAGTCTTCACTTCAAATATTGTAAAATAGAAGTGGTTTCATATTAGCATTCAGGACCAAAATGTATACATTATACCTTTTGATGGATTGCCATTACTGTGATCAGAAAATCACTTAAAGAAAGCATTTGACCCTGAATTAAATTATGTCTTAGCACAGGAATAGTTAAGGTGACCTTGGGAAAGAACAAAATCTTTTTATTTTCTGTGCCAAATAGGACGAATCCAGTCTTTCATATTCCAAAATGTTATCTGATGATTCTAGTGAATACTTATCTCTACTATAGGAAAAGTGTCCAAAGTCCCTTTGTTTTCATAGAACAATTATGATGATGTCATTTCCTGCATTATCATTAATCAGTGTCAGTTCTGAAGCAACCATAAGGATTGGTGAGCTCACAGAAATGAGAACACATCTGAGTCACCACAAAGACCTCACTCTTCTCTATTGTTCAGGCCATGCTCATTCACCATAAAGGAATTTAAGGATTTTTTTTTTTTATTTCTTTATGCTTTGATTTGTCCTTCAGTTCATACTGATGTTGTTTTGGAATAGAAGACATTTGAGGGAAGCAAACAAATAAGATGAATTTATGTATGTTATTAGGTATTTGATATATTGATTGTTAAAGACATGGTAGTGCCACTAACACAATTTTCTTTATGACCTTGAGACCACTAAAAGAAATAAAAATATCAATTTGCTTAATTTGAATTGTCTTCTGAATGCTTAAAAAATTTAGAAACTGCTTCATAGAATTCATTTTCAGAGCTTCTAAATATGAATTGAGCTACTTTAATATAAAATCTCAATGATCGTCCAGCAGTTGAAACAATCTTTTATCAAACCTGGTGACCTTAGTTTGACCTCCAGGACCCACATGGTAGGAGAGTACAAACTTTGACATGTCCTCTCATGTCTCTTTCTGTTTCTCAGTTTCATTCTCTATAGCTCTCCCTCTCTCTTTGCCCCTTCCACTATGGTTCTGTTCTCTAGTCCTGGCTGGCTTGCACTTACTATGTTGTCCAAGATGGCCTCAACTCACACCCATCCTCCCACCTCAGCTGCATAAGTGCTGTGATTCCTGGCATCTGCCATCATGTCTGGCTTTCAACTTCCACCAAGGGCCATGTCCTAAATTTTTATTTCTTTAGTGTGAAAAGAAAAATGGCCCTTGCTTAATTAAGACTGGTATCTCTGGGGAAATGAATGTAAAAATTTCACTTTCATTTTTTCATATGTTTGGGAAGAATATTGACTGTCAGTTCTATTACACCCATCAGGAATTATGTTCAAATCCCTCATTTTAAGGGCTTATGTACCTGTATTCAATAGCATCTGGACATGCTAAATTATCCGCACCAATCTTGGTGCCAGTGTTGGTCAAGAGCTGATTAGCTGATATGCTGTCTAGATAGATGTGTCTGAGTGCAATGTATCTCTAGCTGGATAGCCACATGGGTTTCATTTGATGTTCATTCTTCTGTGTTAGGGCGTACCACAAAGGCTTATTATTTTTTTTAACTATTACATGTTTCTTTAGTTTGTGCTTGTGTGTGTGTTTGTGTGTGTTTGTGTGTGTGTGTGTGTGTGTGTGTGTGTATCTCGGTGTGTATGTGAAGGTCAAAGAACAACATGTAGGATTTGTTTAGCTCCTTCTACCTTGTGGGCCTCAGGGATTAAACCTAGTTCACAGGATTGGCAAAAAGGACCTCTAGTCAACAAGCCATCTTGCTAGACTCACAGGACCTGTTTTAACTTTTAATTTGAAACTATAAAAATTTATTATTAATTTTTTTGCTAATAATGATGAAATTTTCATTATCATTCATTCAGGTGTCTAGTCTCACCCTAAGTTTGTGTTTGCATCTGAGAAAACTGATTTAATATAGAGAGGAATTGAAATTTCATGAGATATAATATGTACCCTGTACACATTTTTCCACCTATTCTCTGCTGTTCACTCTTTCTTTTACCATACCACACATTTCTTATTATATTATATTTTAAAACAAACCTTTATTCAATACAGAATAAATTAGCACTATGAAAAGAAAAATGCAAACTTCCCATACATTAACCCACATTTATTTACCTCATCTTTTAACGTTCTTACTGCCAGGCTAGAGTTGAAGTTAATACTAACTGTTAATTTTAATATGTATGCATTATTACATATAATATTATTAAACCTTACCTTTAAAGGATCTGATATAAAGCACAAGTTACACACACACAGAGATGCATAAACACACCTATCGATAGTCTCAATACAAAATATGGATCATGAAGAGTAAAAGTGCTAAGCAATATTGAAGAGTACAATAAACAAATGTTAAGTTTCTTGCTCTTTCTTGCAGACACAATTAAGCTAATGCAATTCTTTGTTATTAGAAAAATGTCACATTGATTTTTCATGACATTAATCAGAAGAGACATAGAAGAGGTCATCTCCAGTAAGTGCTGGTCACAAAGTAGACATCACAAGAATGGAGTTTAAATGCAATAGTGGACAATTCCTGAGAGATATGAACAACAGAGACCACTGGAAGTCAGATCAGAGAGTTCACATGAAGCTTGGTCCTTGTTCTTTGTCTGTTTTGTTCTGTGTTTTATAGTGAACTTCATTATTTTCTTAGTTCTTCTATTCTGAGTACATATCTAGTTATGTAAATAATAAGATGGGTTCATAAGGAAGAATGGATGCTTCTCCGAACATTTCATGAAATAGGAACTATGAAATTAAATTTCTTACAAACATGGGTTGATTTATTAATTAAAACCTACATTCCCATATAACCTTGCTATAGTTTCTTGCCTGTTTTCATATGGTATTTTAAACTAGCTTATGTTTGCTTTACATTTGATAAAAGTGTTATAATTACCTTTCTGCGTCTAGCTTATTTCACTTAATATGGCGGTCTCTTTTTAAATTTTGGGGCAGAATGTGTAATTCAGTTAACTTCATCTATTCATATGCTGATGGGCCCTAGTTGATTCCATAACTCAGCTACTGTGAATAGTACAAGGTAACAGTACAACAATGAACATGGGTGTGCAGAGATCTCTGAGGAATGTTGAAATAGCAGCCTTGGTGCATATGTTATGGAGTGTAGAATGATAAGATGGGCTCATACTGTAGCTCTGCTTTTAGTTTCTAAAAAAATCTACATGCTGATTTTCTTCAGAATTCACTAATGTACATTCCTGTCACTCGTTTGTAACAGTTTTTTTAAGTTTATGCTTTATATTTGTATTTTACTGTGTATCTTTATTTTTAAAAATATATAAGATGAAAGAAATACATGATCAAGTTCTCCAGATTTCCCTGAGAACAGTTATTCTAGTATAATTTTGTTATTGTATTTTTCTGCAAAGTTCTGTGTAATGGGATAATGGGACAAAAATCTGCTTGCTCCTACCATGCATTAAAATCCTTGGATTTACTAATAGACATTTACAGAAGAGTTGAGCAATGGCATGAATACAAATTCCATAAGATAATTTAAAAAATAAATATGAACGTCTATTCCACATCACAATAACAGCATAAATAAAAGTAATCCTTGAATTAAATGCCCAATTTGCCAACATACATAGGAAATTCAGTTGTGAGCAAAATATCCAAATAGAGGTCAATGTGGCATGGGAAAATATGTTATTTTATTTCAGATCTATTACTAGCATTGATGTTCAAATGCCCCAGTTTTTCAAACATTTATATTTACCTTGCTGGAGCGATGTTCAGATATAACTTGTAAAATTGTTGTATTATTTCATGAGATTATGATAAATATATACAATTTTTCCTTTCCACCTGGCCTTCCAAACCTCCCACATACCCCTCCTTTCTCTCTTTCAAATTCATGACCTTTTTTCATACACATATGTGTAGACATGATGGGCTTTTCAAATTGCATGACATTCTTTCATTCAATTAGTCCATCATAGTTATCAATAATCTTTTACAAAGCAAATACCTTATTGAAAATTAACCTTGATCACATACTGTATCCTATTGTTTCCCTGCGTCACACTCATGTGTGCAGTGTTGGAGCGAGACAACACTGTCAATGTCAGGGTGAAACACGCTACGTGTACCGGCACAGAACTATCTAGTACAAAAGTAAACTGACGACGTAGGAAAATCTGGAGAATTTTCACCTTTCAGTGAATATAGAACTTATGATCTCTAGGTTTTAGAACAAATAATAATAATTTCACAACTCATTGAACTTTGCAAATTCTTGAAAACATAATCTCTGATGTAGAAAACAATTCATATACTAATTAATGGTTCAGTATATTATACATTTCAGGCTAAGGTCATTGTTGACCTCTAAAAAATCATCTTAGGTTGAACATCTTAGTTATTAAATATTGGGAAGTTGAAAGCCTGGAAGAGGTGAATTTGAAACCGTTTCTTTTCATTATGTCTACCATGAGTGCTTCTTCATACTAAATTCTCAAATACAATTGGATGTGATACATTTATAAAAGGAAGAATGCAACACAGAACAGCAACAACAACAAAAAGCTAAACTTAAAAAGCTAGTGAGTCAATCATCTGTAGTCATCGTGATAACACAAGACCCTAAGTGAGTGACCCAGAGGTGAGCTGAAGGTAGCCATGCTCTGTCCTCAGACATGCCAGGTCCTTTAGACTCCCCTAAACCCAACCAAATAGACACATAGTCCTCTTGCCACACCCATTTAGAAGTTGGATGCAGAGAAAGACACAGGAGAAGTATCATTGTTTCTACATGACTATTTTATCTCATATTAATGAAGGTGACTTTAAGTGAGACAAAAACTAGGATTTCAGAGACAAATTAAGCTGAAATAACTGGAAGTTCATCCAACCATTAATGAATAAAATGGTGGTTAGAAAGAAGCAGGGCTTGCTCCCTCTTTTCTCCTTCTTCTGATGTCCATCCTCTTTGCCTTCCTAGTTAGGAATTGAGCATTTTAGTAAGAGTCCTCCCTCTTGATTAGTTTCTTTAGGTGCACAGATTTTAGTAGGTTTATCCTATATTATATGTCTATATGTGTGAGTATATACCATGTGCATCATTCTGCTTCTGGGATAGGTCACTCAAGATGATCTTTTCCATATCCCACCATTTACCTGCAAATTTCATGATTTCCTTGTTTTTTTTATTGCTGAGTAATATTCCATTGTGTAGATATACCACAATTTGTGCATCCATTCCTCCACTGAGGGGCATCTGGGCTGTTTGCAGCTTCTGGCTCTTACAAATAAGGCTGCTACAAACATAGTTGAGCAAATGTCCTTATTGTGTACTTGAGGCTCTTTTGGGTATATGCCTAGGAGTGGTACAACTGGATTTTTTTTTTTATTAATTACACTTTATTCACTTTGTATCCCATATAAGTCCCTCCCTCCTCCCCTCCTGATCCCACCTTTCCCCCCCTTCTTCAGGCATGTCCCTCCCCAAGTCCACTGATAGGAGAGGTCCTCTTGTCGTTCCTTCTGATCTTATTCTATCAGATCACATCAGGAGTGGCTGCATTGTCATCTTCTGTGGCCTGGTAAGGCTGCTCCCCTCTCAGGGGGAGGTGATCAAAGAGCAGGCCAATCAGATTATGTCAGAGGCAGTCCCTCTTCCCATTACTATGTAACCCACTTGGACACTGAACTGTCATGCGCTACATCTATGCAGGGGTTCTAGGTTATCTCCATGCTGAAAGGCAAACAGGATGGACAGAAGAAGAAGAAGAAAACAGGAAACAACCTAGGAACCTGCCAAAGAGGGCCTCTGAAAGGAAAACCTCTGCCCTGGAGACTATCAAAGCAGACGCTGAGACTTATGGCCAACTTTTGGGCAGAGTGCATGGAATCTTATGTAAGAAGTGGGAAATAGTAAGAGTTGGACAGGACAGAAACCACACAAGGAGAGCAACAGAACCAGAAAATTTGAACACAGGGAACTTCCCAGAGACTCATACTCCAACCAAGGTACAGCTGGATCATGAGGAAACACTATTCCTAGTTGTCTGAGAAAGCGCCAGATTGAATTCCAGAGTGGTTGTACAAGTTTACATTCCCACCAGCAGTGGAGGAGGGTTTCCCTTTCTCCACAATCTCTCCAGCAAGTGTTGTCTCTTGAGTCTTTGATCTTGGCCATTCTGATGGGTGTAAGGTGAAATCTTAGGGTCATCCTGAGTGAGCTATCCCAGAAGCAGGAAGATGCACACGGTATATACTCACACATATAGACATATAATATAGGATAAACCTACTAAAATCTGTACATCTAAAGAAACTAATCAAGAGGGATGACTGTTTCTAAAATGCTCAATTCCTATCCAGAAAGGCAAAGAGGATGGACCTCAGAAGAAGGCAAAAAGAGGGAACAAGTCAGGAGCCTGACACAGAGGACCTCTGAAAGGCTCTGCCCTGCAGACTATCAATGCAGATGCTGAGACATATGGCAAACCTTTGGGCAGAGTGCAGGGAGTCTTAGGAAAGAAGTGGGAAATAGTAAGATCTGAAGAGGACAGGAACTCCCCCAAAGAGAGCAACAGAACCAAAAAATCTGAGCACAGGGGTCATTCCTGAGATTGATACTCCAACCAAGGACTATGCATGGAGATAATCTAAGACCCCTGCACAGATGTAGCCCGAGGCAGTTCAGTATCTAAGTGGGTTCCATTGTAATAAGAACAGGGACTGTCTCTGACATGAACTGATTGGCCTCTTCTTTAATTACCTCCCCCTGAGGGGGAAGGAACATTACCAGGCCACAGAAGAAGACATTGCAGCCACTCCTGATGAGACCTAATTGACTAAGATCAGAAGGAATGAAAAGAAGTCCTCCCCTATCAGTGGACTTGGGGAGGGGCATGCATCATGCAGAGGGTGGAGGAAGGGAAGAATTGGGACGGGAGGAGGGAAGGAACCACAGGGGGGATACAAAAGTATAAATAAGAAAGTGTAATTAATAAAGAATTTAAAAAAATTAAAAAAAGAAAGATGAGGAAGATAAAAAAAAAAAAAAAGCCAGATCTGGGAATGCAAGGACATCCAGCCACACAATTTCCAGGAAGTTAAAATTACATTGCTGTGAGTCCCCTAACAATGGGAGTAGGGGCTGTCTCTGCCTTTGTTGCCTGCCTCTGGATCCCTTTCCCCTAGCTGGGTTGCCTTGTCAGGCCCCAGTGGGAGAGGATGCACTTAGTCCTGCTGGGACTTGAGGTGCCAAGGTGAGTTGGTACCCCTTAGGGGCCTCCCCTTCTTTGAGAAGAAAGAGGAGGGAGGGTTAACGCGTATAAGGGTGCGACTGGGAAGAGAGGAGAGAGGAGCTGGAATCAGGCTGCAAATAAATAAATAAATAAATGGAAAAAAAGAGAGAATTAGGGCTTGATGGAGATTGTAATGAATACAATAGGGAACTTTGAGTTTCTAACACTGAAAATTATCATTTTAGTGTTCAAACCGTTACACAAAATCTTTCCAGTGATTTGGTATTCAGGAAGTCATGAGAATCAACATTTCTTTGAAGAATAACATATCAATCTCATTACAGTGGCTTGTCTACAACATTGTGCCTGTGAATATATTTATAAAAGCTATTCTGGAGAAAACATTTGAAAGTAGGGGCTGCATACATTTCTACTCAAAAGACATCAATCTTTTTAATGAATCATTTTAGGATGATCCACCAAATAATGTGTTGGAGCTTACCTTTTACTTTATTTTTAAACACGCTAGCTATATATATTGAAATAATAATTCCTATTTGGGGCTGGTGAGATACAAAAAAATAACATCTAAATTTAATTTTTAGACTCGTATAAAAAAAAAAGACTTTCTGTGGTGGTTTACACTTGTAAACCCAGTTCTGAGGAAGTAGAGACACAGATCTTTGAGTCATTGTGGCAGCCAGCCTAGCCTATGTAGAGTACTCCAGGCAATGAGAGACCCTGCCTCAAAGCAGAGAAACAGTGTGGATGGCTCTAGAGGACCACACCCAAGGTTGCTTTCTGCTATCCACACACAAGGTGTAAAGTATCTTCAGATACGTAGTTATCTACCCATACATTAACATTTATATATATATGAATAAACATATGCATATTTCATGTCAATATTAGTCAGATAAAAGTTACTTTTGAAGAATAAATGTAACTTCACAAATACCAGTGAATTGTAACATAAATCTAGATGCCATAAATAACATAAATAAAGATAATAAAGATGCCAGAGTCTGTTCCTAGTCACCGAATTTCTAGTCATTGAGTCTCCTCTGTTTATTATTCACCATTTTCTCTGGTCAATTGGTGGCCACCAAATTTCTTTGAAACCGCTGTAGAATTACAAAGTAGCATGTTTAAATGGTCTCCCAGTCTTGCCACTAATTCCCATTCTGTGTTCTGCAGGAAACCAAAATAATGTCTCTATTCTCTACACATTTTCATGTGTATTTGCAAATGGGTCACAGATAACTTCTCTACACAGCCTAAAATAAATTGAAGGCTACATTGGTGCCTAAAATTTGGAAATTTGTTTCCATTTGTTGAGAATTTTTTTTTAAAGGTTGCTTCAGACTTTGCCCCCGAGCTTTAACTAGAATTGTCTGTGGTACTCGTTCTCAAGACTGCAGATTGAATTGCTAGACTTGATGCTTGAATGTATGCCAGAGAGTCATGTTTGCAGTGATTTCTAAGACATGAGCACAAGCTGTTTTCCACATCAGTTGTTTTATGTAGTAATCTAAGGCCATCCTCTGACTCTGAGCATGCAGCTTGTGGGTGTGCTCCCATTGGTTGTACAAACACAACTCTATCAGCTACTTCTCTGTTGCTGTGATGAAACACCATGACAAAGGCAACTTTACAGAATAAAGAGTTTA
This sequence comes from Psammomys obesus, assembly GCF_907164565.1. Classification (NCBI taxonomy): domain Eukaryota; kingdom Metazoa; phylum Chordata; class Mammalia; order Rodentia; family Muridae; genus Psammomys; species Psammomys obesus. Next base: position 5,402,279 of record NW_026590681.1, read on the forward strand.
TTTAGGCTTCTGCTTTCAGAGATAAGAGACTCCATTCTAGAAACAGAGAAATGGTGATGGCTCTGTGCGCTAAGAGCTTATTTATGTCTCAAGCAGGAAGCGGAGAAATCTAACTGGAAAAGGTGCATGACTTTTGGAACTCTAAAGCTTGCCTCTAATGAAGCACTTACTCCAGCAATGCCTCCCATCCTAGCTGTCCCCACTCTGAATAATGAGGATCAGGTATTAAAATACCTCAGCACACCACAGCAACCATGAGGAAAATCCAAAGCTTCTTGAATGTTGTATTATAGAAGATATTCATAATAGCAAATACACACAGCTCTTGAGTTTGGTGAGTGTAGAAAATAATGAAAAATTGAGTGATTATGGCAAAGATTTTGATCAGAAGGAAAAGTGCTTATTTATTGGTCAAACAGACATAAAACTTTTGAGAATTAAAAATCACTGATATTATTTGGTTAAAATGTTTGTTCGTGTGTGTGTGTGTGTGTGTGTGTGTGTGTGTGTGTGTGTGTGTGTGCAGATATTGCAGATATCTTTGAAGCCAGTAGAGGGTGTCAGATTCTCTTGACCTGAAGTTATATAGATGGTTATGGTCTGCTGGATTCGTGTTCTAGGAGTCAAACTAAAGCTCTTTTTTAACATATGTAAGTGCTGACATGTCTATACAGCTCACTGATAATATTTATATGACTAAAAATATTAACATACTCAAATATTAACTTCATCTATGCACATGCTTTCACTCAAACATACAAAGGAAAAAGTAGGAGCAATGGCCCTGTAGAGCAACGCTTTGAACTGCTCAATCATCTTAATTTGAGGTATATTTCATTCATTAAGTTAAAAAAATCAAAGTTAAAACTATTTCTGGTTGCATTTAATCATGCAATTCTGTCTTTCAATATTTCTCACTGAAATAGACAGGTGGCAAAAAAAGATTGATTTCTCACAAAATAGTTCTGTAAAGACAATATTCAGAAATACCAGTTTGAGCCTACCCCCTCTCCCAATTCCACGCTGTGAATTTTTCTGTCTTGAGTTTACAAGGGTCTTGTCTGTGCATGCTTGTCATGATCGCTACAAGCACTTATGCGCAATTGCTCTGCTTTGTACAGAAAACAGTTTCCTTAGAGTCATACAAGGACTTCGGGTCTTACAAGAGGCTCCATGTCTGGCTGAAGAATTACAGGCCACTGACAGCTGTTGGAAGATGTAGAGTCAGTTGTCTTTGTGATTGGAGCCTCTGGTGGTTCAACACAGCTCTATAGGAAGGCCCAAGAGTATATGGCCAGTGCAAATTGGCCTTGATGGGTTAAAAAACTAAAAAGGAGTGTCTCAGAGGCCCTCTGTGGTAGGCTTCTGTCATGTTCCCTGTCTTATTCTGCTTCCGATGTCTATCACATTTGCCCTTCTGAATGAGGATTAAGTATCTCCCATAGGGTCTTCTTTGTTGTTTAGCTTCTTTAGGAGTATAGATTCTAGTATATTTATCCTATTACATGTCAAATAACCACTTATGAATAAGTATATATCATGTGTGTCTTTCTACTTCTGGGTTAACTCACTGAAGATGATCTTTTTTAGTTCCCAAAATTTGCCTGCAAATTTCATGATTTCCTTACTTTTTAATAGCTGAGTTGTATTCCATTGTGCAAATGTATGACAATTTCTATATGAAAATCATAGCCAAACTTTGGGTAGAGGGCATGGAATTTTGTGAAAGAAGGGAGAAATAGAAAGACCTGGAGGGGACAGGAGCTCCAAAAGGGGAAAAACAGAGCCAAAATAATAATAATTAAAAAACCTGGGCCCTGGGGGCCCTGCAGAGACTGACACCCCAACCAAGGACCATGCATGGAGAGGACTTAAAGCCCTTGCTTAGATGTAGCCCATAGACTCAGTCCCCAAGTGGGTTCTTTATTAAGGGGAGCAAGGGCTGTCTCTGGCATGAACTCAGTGGCAGGCTCTCTGATCACCTCCCCCTGAGAGGGAAGCAGCCTTACCAGGACACAGAGGGAGACAATGCAGCCATCCCTGGTGAGTCCTGATAGGCTAGGCTCAAATAGAAAGAGGAGAACCGCCACTATCAGAGGACTAGGAAAGGGGCATAGGGGGAGAAGAGGGAGGTAGGAGATGAGGGAAAGGGCCACAGCCATAAGGAAAAGTGAATAAATAGTAATACATAATAACAATTTAAAAAATAAAATATTAAATGCCAAAAAGTTAAAAAGGTATTATCCAATAAATACATGAATAAATGAATAAATAATTAGGAAGGTCTATTTTATTATAAGGCACTCCTTAAGTAAAAATATGGTTTGATTTTGGTAGAAAAATAATATTATACTGTAATTCATTGAACAATGAAATTTTTTCAGTTTTTATTTTTTATTTATTACAATTTATTCACCTTGTGTCCCAGCTGTGGCTTCCTCCTTCATCCCCTCCCAATTCTCCCCTCCCTTCCTCTTCTCATCCCCTGTCCCTTTTCCACTCCACAGATGAGGGAGGTCCTCCTCCCCATTCATCTGACCCCAGCCTATCAGGTCTCATCAGTACTGGCTGTATTGTCTTCCTCTGTGGCCTCTTAAGGCTGCTGCTCCTCCCCTTCCCAATCATGGGGAGGTGATCAAAGAACCAGACACTGAGTTCATGTCAGAGATGGCTCCTGTTCCCCTAACTAGGGAATCCACTTGGATAATGAGCTGCCATGGGCTACATTTGTGCAGGGTTTCTAGGTTATCTTCATGCATGGTCCTTGGTTGGAGTATCAGTATCAGATCCCTGGGCTCAGATTTTTTGGTTCTGTTGCTCTCCTTGTGGAGCTCCTGTCCCCTCCAGGTCTTTCTATGTCCCCCTTCTTTCATAAGATTACCTGCATTCTGCCCAAAGTTTGACTATGAGTCTCAGCATCTGTTTTGATACCCTGCAGGGTAGAGTCTTTCAGAGTCTCTCTGTGGTAGGCTCCTTTTCTATTCCCTCTTTTTCTTCCTCTTCTGGTGTCTGTCCTGTTTGCCTGTCTTAGTGAGGATTGATCATCTTACCCAGGAGGATGTGGAGAAAGGGGAACCCTCCTTCATTGCTGGTTGGAATGTAAACTTGTACAACTACTTTAGAAATCAATCTGGTGCTTTCTCAGAAAATTGGAAAAGTGCTTCCTCAAGATCCACCTGTACCACACCTAGGGCATATATCCAAAATATGCTCAAGTACACAACAAGGACATTTGCCCAACCCTGTTAATAGCAGCTTTATTCATGATAGCCCAAATCAGGAAACAACCTAGATGCACTTCAGCAGAACAATGGATACAAAAATTATGGTACATTTACACAATGAAGTACTACTCAGCAATTAAAAACAAGGAAATCATGAAATTTGAAAGCAAATAGTGGGAAGTAAGAAAGATCAACCTGAGTGAGGTATCCCAGAAGCAAAAAGACACACATGGTATACACTCACTTATAAGTAGATATTAGATATATTTTATAGGATAAACTTTCTAAAATCTGTACACCTAAAGAAGCTAAACAAGAATAATGAAATTTTAGTACATGGATGCACTAAACTCAAATTGAATTAAAGCTGATACAAATGACCTAAATTATTATTCCAACTACTTAATATATAGTCAAGTTATTTTATGTATAATTAAATACAATATTACTTATGTAAAATACCTCAGTTTTATGTCTGTATATATACCCTTGTAGAAACAATTATTTATATTTAGAGTAAAAAACTTGAAAAGGAATGCATATTTTCACTGAATAAAAGTGTTAAATGATAATTAAAATTAATTTATTCTTTTTTTTTAAAAAAGAATTGTCACTGCATGCTCTTGTTTCCTATAATTTCTCATAAACATGTTCTTTGTCTCAGCTCCGCAAAACTACTGTACTCTTGCCACGCCTACAGCCTCTACTCAACTTGTCAAAGTGTCCAGCAATAAATAAGATCAATTCAAGCTGTGTCTTCTCTGTCTCTTTTTTTAAAAAAAAAAAAAGAGGGTGGAATAATGCCTCAGTGATTAAGAACATGTACTGTGTTCCCAGAGTACTTGACTATGGCTCTTCTTACCCATGTCATGTGTTACAGCAACTATATCTCCAGGCCCAAGTTCCAAATGCCCATTTTGACATCTTCATCATCTGCACATGGATACCTATGCCCACATATAGACATATAAATAAAAAAAATAAACCTTAAAATGAAGTAGTCAAAAAAACAAAACAAAACAAAAAAAAAAAAAAACCACTGCCATATGTTGAGAACTCATGAGCATGGAGACCTTGTGTCACAAGTTCACAGCAAGACAGATGTGTTTCCACTTTAGTTCTTTTTATTTGTTTGTTTGTTTGTTTATTCAGTTTACAACCCAATCATAGGCCCCTCTCTTCTCTCCTTCAGGTCTCATCATCCCTCTCTTTTTCTCTCCCCCCCACTATGCCCTACCAAACCACCCTAGCTCATCAGTTGCATCAGGACTGAGTGTATCCTCTTTCCATGTGACTTGTGGAGACAGCCCCACCAGGTGGAGTGATCAAAAAGCAAGCGATAGAGTTCAGCTGATAAAGAAAAACTCGCACTTTGTCCATGTCATTTATTGTGTTTGTTATTTCAGATAATGCTAAATTTTCTACCTCTAGAAGTTTTAGTTATATTATTTGAGATATTTTCCATATTCTCTAATAAACATGCCCACATTTTCCTCTACCCTCTAAACTATACATCAAACAAATGTGTCCTTATGTTTAGTAATAGCAATGATATGTCAGTCAATTTAATCCTCATGTCTGTGCTGTTTCTCAGTTTGTTTCTAATTAGTAAACTCCTCTCCTTGCTTCTTTCCAGACAGAAATTATGTGCTGAAAGTCCCCTTAAATTTTACATTCTTTGGTGCTATAAACATTCCTGGATGCTTAATAAAGAAACAGTTATGTTTTCTTGGATAGTTTGATATTTTGGAGGCTGATATTTAAATATGACAAAAGCAACCGTTGGTTTAAGAATATTTTTGCCATCCTATATAACTGATCCAGTGGTCTCTGGAAACTTCTGTGTGATGCTTCATGACTGTGAGACTTTCTTCCTCAGCAGGTGACCAGAAGTCACTTAGGCCCTGATGTGCTTGTATAAATGATGACGGGGTGCACCAGGATCTTCTTTCCTGGCTTTGGGAAGCCTTCTTCTGTAACGCTCATGATTCCTTAACTCTGCGCTTGGGGAGAGCCTCACTGGTCTCTGAAGTTCTTCCCATGCTGTTCCCTCTTATGTGGTATTGTCACTGCATGCTCTTGTTTCCTATAATTTCTCATAAACATGTTCTTTTTCTCAGCTCCGCAAAACTACTGTACTCTTGCCACGCCTACAGCCTCTACTCAACTTGTCAAAGTGTCCAGCAATAAATAAGATCAATTCAAGCTGTGTCTTCTCTGTCTCTGCCTTGGGATTCTCTCTCTTCACTATGCTATGTTCAATATGTAAAAACTGAGTTCTTCAATGTTTATACCATAATCCCACTATGAGAAAATAAACTGTGTTGAAATTGACTCTTTATGTGAAGTTATGAAAGCTTCTTTCTGCATATTCTCCACACGCTTCAGACGCGTACTTTCTAAATTTACTGTTCGTGCAGTTTCTGTCCCTGCTCATCTGAAATCCCATCTGCAGTACTCTTTTTTCACCTGTGTACTCTGTGCTGAAATATTAATAGACACTTGGTGACAGCCAACACAAGCTTACGTGTGTGTGTGTGTGTGTGTGTGTGTGTGTTTTGTCTGTGTGTGGGGGGTGTATTATTATTTCTCATTGAATTTTCAATGGAAAATTACTCATGGCTCATAGTAGTTTGATCTTCTGGAAATGAAACAGAAATGAAAAGTAAATCCCTCCATAGACAACAGAGCCTTTACCATTCAGGGTTTCCCACTGTGTAAAAGGAATGACAAGCCTGGACTCAGCCTGACAGTCTCAATCCAATGCTTTACAGAGACACCTTCTGAGTGACACCTATTCATATGACAGTTTTTATGACTTTCAACAGCACCTGCTGCTCTCTTGTTTGCTTTTCCTTTGATTACATGATAAAATAGCACTTTCCTTGCTCTTTTCTCTCATTTCTCTGAAAGTTATTTTATAATGCATACTTTTTTCTTCAATTGTTTATTAATTTTTAGAGAAACAGTTTTTTTGAGGATTTTGTTTTATTTTATTTTTCCTCTTTTATTATTATTATTATTATTAATTACACTTTATTCATTTTGTATCTCCCCATAAGCACCTCCCGACCCCACAAGGAGAGCAACAGAACAAGAAAATTTGAACACAGGGAACTTCCCAAAGAGTCATACTCCAGCCAAGAACTATTCATGGAGATAACCTAGAACCCCTTCACAGATGTAGCCCATGGCAGTTTAGTGTCCAAGTGGATTACATAGTGATGGGAAGAGGGACTGCCTCTGACATAAACTGATTGGCCTGCTCTTTGATCACCTCCCCCTGAGGGGGGAGTAGCCTTACCAGGCCACAGAAGAAGACAATGCAGCCATTCCTGATGTGATCTGATAGACTAAGATCAGAAGGAAGGAGAGGAGGACCTCCCCTATCAGTGGACGTGGGGAGGAGCAAGCATATAATGCATATTTTAAGAACAAATTAAAAATGAGCTTCTCACCATGTGGATTAATGACTTTCTTGGTGTCTTTACAGAGCATATGTGAAGTTAGTTATAAGTGTTCAATATTTTCTTTATGAACTCATTTGTTTCTATTCCTACAACTTTTCATCTAAAATATTTGTATGTGATTCCATGCTGAAAATGAATCACAAAACAGCCCGGGATGCTTTAAATGGAAGGTGTAGGTCTAGGCCAAGTGGGATGCCAAGATTCCTGCAGAGTGGCTCATGTGTTTCACACTGCAGACCGGATGCAGCATTCACTAGAAAGAGTTCAGATTCTGAAGTTATCCTGACGCGGAGTCAGACCTGTTTCATATTTTTTCTAGCGCTTCACATGCTATTCAGCAGGAAAAAAATAATAAAACCTCTCAGAATTTTAACTTCAGTCATTCCCATACCCCAAATTGAGAGAGCAAAATACATGGCTGTGCAGAATTACAGGAAATTGAGGTCACAGATGTAAAGAGTTTGGCTATTTTCATATTCAGTGTTACTGCCACAGCACTTACACATGAATCGAAGTCTCTTGCTTATACAGGAAATGCAACTGCCTGTGGCCTGATGAATTCCTTGCTGCACTGAAGCAAGTGTCCTATGAGACTGGAACACGGGTGGGGAGTGGGTATCAGATCAGTGGTTAGCAGTTCTCCTTGATATAAAGAAAGGAAATCAATGCATTTTTCAGTAGACAACAAAAATAATGAGGGATAGCAAAAAGTGGGAGAGAGAGAAAGAGATAAGGAACAGAGAAGAGAGTAGGAAGAGGTGGGAAGATAAGAAGAGAAGAGGAGAGAAGAGGGGACAGGAGAGGGGAAGAGAAGGAAGGAGAGGACAAGACAAGAGAGGAGAGGAGAGAAGAGAGAAGAGGAGTGGAGTGGAGAGGAGAAAAGAAAGAAGAGAAGGGATGGAGAGAGAGAGAGAGAGAGAGAGAGAGAGAGAGCGAGCTTTTTTCCCCTGAACAGAGTTTTATTAACATAAACTTATTTCTGGTCAGGACAAACTGTATGGATCGAAAGAACACAATTGACCTCATCAATATACAACTAACACACACTGTTTCTTTTTTTTGGGGGGGGGGGCTGACATTTTTTAGCTTTTGTGTGTGTGTGTGTGTGTGTTTTCCTTTATTTATTTTTTTTTCATGATACACAAAAAATTTACTTAAAATTAAGGCTTTGTGACATAATTTATAATGGTGAAAAATTGAAAACAACATAAATCCAAAAAAACTGGTGGTCTGGCTAAATAAGTTATATTGCATTTCTATGATTGGAAATTCAGCATTACTGTATAAGAAGACAAACTAATAACATAAGATGCATGTATACATTAGCTGAAAAGGGTTATGTAGATGATCTGATCCTAATTATAAAAAAACTGAGCAGTATAATCACATGTGCCAAAATGCTTAGTAGATGATTCTCAAGGTAATAAGTAAAAATGCTACATGTTGACCAAAATGTACACACTGTTTCTTAAAGTGAAACAATTTTTATCTGCTCAAATTTGTTAAATTCTCATAATAAGACAAAGTATTAGATTAAAAAGCATATATAAGTGTCAAAAAAGTGGCATTTTTTTGTTTGCTTGAGTCACATATTTCACTGAAGCCAACATCAAGCTCTTGTTTCATTCAGTCTTTTAATCAGTGGTAAGCAGTGTTCTTTCCATTTAAAAACTTCTTCTATATTACAGTTTCAGTGTTGACCCAAATGGTACCCGTAAGCAGCCAGACAGAAACAGTGAATGTAAAATAAATGAAAGACAAGTGAAATGATAATAATGATGTTCAAGTGAGTTCCAATCCTCTCCACCACAAACAGTATAACAGACTTGGTGACAACAACATCTGTTTGAGAGTGTTTACTTTGTTCCTAATCAAGAAATTGTGATAGTTGATATATTTTTTTTTCTTGACAAGAGGTTGCATAGAGAGATGAAGCAAGAGGAGGGAGGATAGCAAGGCCAAATGGAAAGAGACAGAGAGAGAGAGAGAGAGAGAGAGAGAGAGAGAGAGAGAGAGAAGCAGAGAGAGACAGGCTGACTGACTAAACTAACAAGAATAAGTAAAGAAGGAGGAGCCTGGACAGCAGGCTACAGTGTCATCCTGTCCAGCCTTGCTGTAGCCTATAGTTTGAGGCTGGGTTTGTAGCTATGTTGGTAGGATGATTTTCTAGCATATAGGTTTCCAAATACACAAGTCTAAAAGGAGTGAAAATAAAGCTTATATGTGCATCCTGCTCAGGGGTATGTGTTGGAGATATTGTATTAGTGGGTTTATAGAAAGATAAAAAAGAACATAGTCAATGAATTGAATGGGTAGCTTCCCTATAGTGATGGTGCTGGCAGGGAAAGGAAGGATATGTCTGAAGAGAAGGTGACATGGAAGAGAAGACACTAACAAGAGGAAGGGTAGGTCCACTTCCATGATTTCCATGCTTGTTTGTCACATGCTTATTTCTGGGTCTTTGATTCAATTCCATTGATCCACCAGTCTGTTCCTAGGCTAGTACCATGCAGTTTTTATTACTTTTGCTCTTCAGTACAGCTTGAAATCAGGAATGGAGATACAGTCAGAAAATATTTCATTGTACAAAATTGTTCTAGCTCTACTATTTTATTTTGTTTTTTTCATATGAGGTTGAGAATTCTTCTTTCAGGGTCTGTAAAAATGTATTAGTATTTTGATGAGAATTGCATTGAATCTGTAGATTGTTTTTGGTAGGATGGCCATTTTTACTATGTTAATTCTACCAATCCATGAGCATGGGAGATCTTTCCATCTTCTGATTTCTTCTTCAATTTCTTTCTCCAAAGACTTGAAGTGTTTTTCAAAACAAGACTTTCTTTTTTTTTTTTTTTTTTTTTTTTATTTTTTCTTTTTAGTTACATTTTCTTAACTCCGTGTCCCAGCTGTATCCCGCTCCCTCATTCCCTCCCCAACCCCACACTCCCTCCCTGGTCTCCTCCCTGCCCCTTTCCAAGTCCCCTGATAGGGGAGGACCTCCTCCCCTTTCATCTGTCCCTGTTTTATCAGGTATCTTCAGGGCTGGCTGCAAAGTCCTCCTCTGTGGCCTAACAGACTGCTCCTCCCCTGGGGGGAGGTGTCAAACAGCCTGCCCTTGAGATCCTGTTAGAAATAGTCCGTGTCCCCCTTACTTTGGAAAACTACTTGGTTACTGAGCTACCACAGGCCACATCCGAGCAGAAGTTCTAGGTTATATCCATAGATGGTCCTTGGTTGAGTTTCAGTCTCAGAAAAGACCCTGTGCCCAGATATATTTGGTCCTTGTAGAGCTCCTATCCTTTCCATATCATACTAACTTCCCTTCTTTCATATGATTCCCTGCACTCTGCCGAGGGTTTGGTTATGAGTCTTAGTGTCTGCTTTGAAACACTGCTAGGTAGAGTCTTTCAGATGCCTTTTGTGGTAGACTCCTGTCATAAGTTCAAGGCACATCCCATTTGTCTTTCTAAATGAGGATTAATCACCTTCGCCTGTGTCCACTTTCTTGATTATCTTCTTTAGGTGTGTAGATTTCATTATGTTTATCATGTCTTGTAGGTCTATATAAGCGAGTATATACCAAGTTTGTCTTTCTCCTTCTGGGATACTTCACTCAGAATGATCTTTTCTAGATCCCACCACTTGCCTGCAAATTTCATGATTTCCTCCTTTTTGATTGCTGAGTAGTATTCCATTGTGTAAAAATACCACAATTTCTGTATCCATTCCTCCGTTGATGGACATCTGGGTTGTTTCCAAGTTCTGGCTATTACAAATAAAGCTGCTACGAACATGGTTGAACAAATGTCCCTGTTGTGTACTTGAGCAAATTTTGGGTATATACCTAGGAGTGGTATAGCTGGGTCTTGAGGAAAAAAAAGTGGGAAACAGCCTAGAACTCATTGGCACAGGAGACAACTTCCTGAACAGAACACCAACAGCACAGGCTCTAAGAGCAACAATCAATAAATGGGACCTCATGAAACTGAAAAGCTTCTGTAAAGCAAAAGACACTGTCATCAAAACAAATAGACAGCCTACAGATTGGGAAAGAATCTTCACCAACCCTTTATCTGACAGAGGGCTAATATCAAGTATATATAAAGAACTAAAGAAGCAGAAAAGCAACAAACCAAGTAATCCACTTAAAAAATGGGGAACAGAGCTAAACAGAGAATTCTCGAAAGAGGAACATCGAATGGCAGAGAAACACTTAAAGAAATGCTCAACCTCATTAGCCATTAGGGAAATGCAAATCAAAACGACCCTGAGATTTCACCTTACACCCATCAGAATGGCCAAGATGAAAAACTCAAGTGATAGCACATGCTGGAGAGGTTGTGGAGAAAAGGGAACCCTCCTCCATTGCTGGTGGGAATGTAAACTGGTTCAACCACTCTGGAAGTCAATCTGGCGCTTTCTCAGACAACTAGGAGTAGTGCTACCTCAAAACAAGACTTTCTTTCACTTGCTTGGTTATAGTTACACCAAAGAACTTTATGTTTTTTGCTGCTATTTTGAAGTGTCTTATTTCCTTAACTTCTTTTTCAGCCTGTCTTTTTTACACAGAAAGGCTACTGATTATTTTTAAGTTAATTTGGTGTCCAGCTACTTTGCTGAAAGTGTTTAACAGCTGTAGGCATTCTCTTGTAGAATTTTTGGGGTCACTCATGTATACTATCATATCATCTGCAAATAGCTATTCTTTGACTTCTTCCTATCTGATTTGTATCCTCTTGATTTCTTTAGTTATCTTATTGCTCTAGTTAGGACTTCAAATGCTATTTTGAAGACATACAGAGAGAGTGAGCATCATTGCTTTGTCCCTGATTTCAGTGGAACTGAGTTAAATTTTTCTCCATTTACTTTGATGTTGGCTAAAGACTTGCACATAGCCTTTACCATTTTTAGGAATGTGCCTTGTATCCCTCATCTTTCCAAAACTTTAAACATGAACAGGTGTTGGATTTTGTCAAATGCTTTTCAGCATTTAAAAAGTTGACCATGTAGTTTTTTTTTTCTTTCAATTTTGTTTATGTATTACATTGATGTATTTCCATGTATTGAACCACCCCTGGATTCCTGAGGTGAAGCCTACTTGGTTGTGGTGGATGATATCTTTTGTGTGTTCTTGGATTTGATTTATGAGTATTTTATTGAGTATTTTTGTTCATAAGAGATATTGGTCTGAGATTTTCTTTATTGGGTCTTTGTTTAGGTATTAAGGTGATTGGGGTAATGTTCCTTCTTTTTCTATTTTGTGAAATAATTTGAAGAGTATTGGAATTTGGTCTTCTTTGAAGAGCTGATAGAATTCTGTGCTGAAACTGACTGGCCCTGGGCTTTTTGTGAATGGGAGAATTTTGATGCCTGCTTCTATTTCCTTAGGGGATATAGGACTATTTAACATATTCACCTGATCTTTATTCAACTTTGGTAAATAGATTCTGTCAAGAAAATTGTCCATTTCATTTAGATTTACAAATTTTGTTGTGTATAAGCTTTTGAAGTTGGACCTAATGATTCTTTGGATTTCCTCAGTGCCTGTTGTTATGTCCCTCTTTTCATTTCTGAATTTGTAGATTTGAATAGTGTCTCTCTGCCATTTAGTTATTTTGGCTAATGGTTTGTCTTTCTTGTTGATTTTCTCAAAGAACCAGCTTTGCTTCATTGATTCTTTAAATTGTTCTCTTTGCCTCTAATTTCTTGATTTCAGCTCTGAGTTTGATTATTTCCAGCTGTGTACTCCTTCTGGTTGCATCTGCTTCTTTCTTTATTCTAGTGTTTTCAGGTGAGCCATCAAGTTGCTTTTAACAGATGCCTCGAATTTCTTTATGAAGGCACTTAGTGCTATGAGCTTTACTGGTAGCACTGCTTTCATTGTGTCCCACACATTTGGGCAAATTGTACTTTCATTTTCATTGAAATCTAGGAAGTCTTTAATTTCTTTATTTCTTCCCTGATTCATCTGTCATTCAGTAGAGAGCTGTTCAGTTTCCATGTATGTGTAGGGTTTTTGCTATTTCTGTTAATGTTGAGGTTTAGTTTTAAACCATGATGGCCTGATATGATACAAGGAATTATTTCAGTCTTCTTATATATAGTGAAGATTGGTTTGGACCACTATATGGTAAGTTTTGGAGAAGGATTTGTGAGGTGCTTAGAAGAAAGTAGACTTTTTTGTTTTGGTGAAAGTTCTGTAAACAACTATTAGTTTCATTTGATTTAAGACCTCTGTAAGCATCATTACTTCTCTAGTTAGCTTCTGTCTCAATGATTTGTCCCTTGGTGAGAGTGGAATGTTGAAGTCTCCCACTATTAAGGTGTTGGGATCAATGTGTGATTTAAGCTTTAATAAAGTTTCTTTTACAAATTCAGGAACCCTTGTCATTGTTGCACATGTGTTCAGGATTGTGATGTCTTCCTGGTGGAATTTTCCATTAATGAGAATGAAGTGTCCCTCCCCACCTATTTTGATTAATTTTGGTTGAAAGTATGTTTTATTAGATATTAAGATTACTGTTCCTACTTGCTTGTTGGGTCTGTTTGTTTGGAAAATCTTTTTCCAGCCCTTTATTCTGAGGCAGTGTCTATCTTTTTTGCAGATGTTTCTTGAATGCAGCAGAGTATTGGATCCTGTTTCCACACAATATTGTTAGTCTATGTTTTTTATTGGAGAGTTGAGTCCATTGATGTTAATAGGTGTTAGTGACTAGTAATTATTAATTCCTTTTATTATGGAGTTGGTGGTGATTGTATGTTTGTGTGCTTGTTTACTTTTGTTTCTTTGTTGTGAAGATATCATTATCATGTGCTCTCTTGGGTGTAGTTGATCTCGTTGGGTTGGAGTTTTCTTTCTATTATCTTCTTTAGGGCTGGGTTGCTGCATGTATATTCACATTTAGTTATGTCATGGAATATTTTGTTTTCTCCATCTATGTTGATTGAAAGTTTTGCTGAGTATAGTAGCCTGGGTTGGCATCTGTGGTCTCTTATTGTCTGCATGATATCTTTCCATGCTCTTCTGGCTTTCACAGTCTCTGTTGAGATATCTGGTGTGATTCTAATAGGTATGCCTTTACATGTTACTTAGCCTTTTCCCCTTGCAGCTTTTAATATTTGTTCTTTGTTCTGTAAATTTAGTGATTTGATTCTTATGTGGCAGGAAGAATTTCTTTTCAGGTCTAGTATATTTGATGTTTTGTAAGCCTGTTTTAGGTTTAAGGTCATTTCTTAAGGTTGGGAAAATGTTCTTCTATGGTTATTTTTTTAAATATTTTATGAACATTAGAGCCTGGAATTTTCTCTTTTGTCTATTCCTATTATTCTTAGGTTTCATCTTTTCATTGTGTCCTTGATTTCTTCGATGGTTCATGTCAGGAACTTTTCTGATTTTATATTTTCTTTGAGAGATGTATTAATTTCTGCAAGTGTATCTTCAGTCCCTGAGATTCTCTTCTCTATCTCTTGTATTTTGTTGGTGATGCTTACCTCTGTGGTTCCTTATCCCTTCTCTAAGGTCCCTTCTTCAGGTTTGTTTGTTTGTTTGATTGTTTTCCTTTATTGATTCTAATTCTGTTTTCACATCTTGAACAATTTTATTTATTTCCTGCATATGTTGATTGTGAATTCCTTTCTGTCCATGAGGACCTGTGTTTGTTTGTCCTTTTCCTCTTTATGTATCTCTAATAACTGCATAATCATAGATTTATGATCATTTTCCCATGTTTCAGCTGAATTAGAGTATCCATTGATTTAGGGGGATTCTTGTGAAGTCTTGATGTCCTGGTTTTTGTTGATTGTATTCTTCAGCCAGCCACTAGCCATCTTGTTTTTCTTAGCCTTAACTGTTTTAGCCCAGAGTCTGTACACCTGTCTCTGGAATCTGCAGTAGTCTACAGGAAGATGAGAGATGTCCAGGAGATCAAGAACGGATGCTGGAGATTCGATGCCACTAAGGAAGAGAGGACACTGCTGAGTTCACTGTCGTTGCTTCCTCATTGTTTGTGACCCAAGGGGGGCAGAAAGCTGGAGAGCAGGCAGAAGGATCTATTAGCCTAGAGCTGCTTCAGTACCCCACAGGATTTTCTCGGGATGAAAAACAATGGGCTTTGGTCTCATGCCCAACTCACATCCACTGGATTCACTGTCTCTGCTGGTCACTTGGTCCTTATACCCTTCATTTATTTGGAAGTATGGTTTCATGTATCTCAGGGCAATCTTGGGTTATGAAGCTAATGATGAATTTCAACTGGTGATACTCTTGCTTCCACTGCCTGAGTGCTGATATTATAAACATTACTATTATACTAGGTTTCTGTGGCATTGGAGATGGAACCCAGAGATTCTATATGTTGGGAAAGCACTCAAATGACTTGCTCTGTCTCAAATACGGGTCTTTAGCAAGACCAATAACTATTCTACTGTATTTCACTGCCCAGGCTCTTCCCCTGTGTACTTATGTACTAGATATAGTCATTTTCAAACTCTCTTAAGACTCACAATAATACGGCTTTTCTGGTTTTCAAGCCACTTGCCAGTATTGTGTGATTCCTTGGCTTCCATGACTACCTGAGCTGCTTCCTTCACTACATTATTCCTAAAATGGTTCTTTCTCCATTTACTCTATTGTTGAGCTTCTTTGTAGAACCTTGAAAAAATAAAACACTCCAGTATGGTATTGAGATAATCTCTCATATAACCTAGCTTTATGCTGTCAAACATGTGCAAGGTGTGGAATTGGAAATGGGAGAAGAATGAGTGATCAAATGTGTGTTAAGAATTGCTAAATTTGTCAAAAACTAACAAAAATACAACGGGCAATGTGTATAGCTCAAATGTAGATTGTTTTTTATAGCATGTGGAAGTTACATGTACAATCCCCAGCACTGAAGTCTATATATCCAAAGCTGATACCAGCACTGTACAATATGTCCCAGTGGCTGAGGCTTGAGTTAGTGCAGGCAGTTGAAATATCCTCAGTTTTGTCACTAAAAGAAATATCTGAGTATCAACTGCAAGGAGGCAAGTAGCAACTTAAAGTATGGCAAATGGCAACTTAAAATATGGCAATATGAGTAAAGCAAAAGTCTTCAATATTTCTCTACAAAATGCAGGTATACTCAACATGTAAAACATTGAGCCCATGCAGAAGTTAGGAAGCTGGAGAATTTGAAATTGTACAATATCTTTTGACTTTGGTCCTCTATTGCCTTCCTCTTCTCTTGTTACAAGATATTTTTTTGTCTCCACAACAATATCTTTATATTGATATAACAATATCAATATCTGCCCACAGCTGTATTTTCTCGGAAAAGCCCAACTTAATTTGAAATTTACTAAAAATATTTTGAGAATATAGCCATCAGTTTATATAAAACATACTTAATATTATTTAAGAAACAGGGGAAATATCAGTTAAAAATTGGCAACTGGCTCTTTGACCTCCCCACGCCCCAACGGAGGAGCAGTTCTGCTAGGCCACAGAGGAGGACTTTGCAGCCAGCCCTGAAGATAGCTGATAAAACAGGGCCAGATGAAAGGGGAGGAGGTCCTCCCCAATCTGTGGACTTGAAAAGGGGCAGTGAGAAGCTGAGGGAGGGAGGGTAGGATTGGGAGGAAATAAGGGAGCGAGATACAGCTGGGATACAGAGTTAATACATTGTAACTGATAATAATAAACAATAAAATAATTGGCAACTGGAAAATTAACCTCTTAGTTCATATATAAAGAATCTATTTTATTTCATTTAGTACTTCACTTAAGGAAAAATGCACATGATTATATATGTCAGAGTAGAGGCATGAACATAAGAATATATAAATAACACTAAATACTTTTCAAAAAAGACATATGAAAATCCTACCTACTACTATAGACACTTCATATTTATATATATATGAAGAGATGTAGAGATAGGTAATGTTAAATTGAATTACTCTTTAATGGACTGGCTGTGCCTTAATAGACAGTAGTGGATTACAAATAAGAATTCCCAGTACATCTTTTGAGTTGTTGACCAGTGAGTCCCATAGGCTTGCAAACAATAAAGCCTATTACTGGTACTCTAGGTTACCTTTTAGAACTTGACTTTAAGACTCTATTATTAATAACACCACATACTTAAATCACAAAACATGAGGATTTCTGGTGCTGACCTAGAAATTTTATTCCTACTAAATATCTTTCATATGTTGAAAGGTATTATGAAAACTATCAGATGAGGAAAGTAGCCATTAATCTTATCCAGCTCTTAACCCTGTGAAGTACAATGTCCAGGATGGCAAGATATGCTTACTGATGCATAGTGGCAAAATCATCACAGTAAAACCAACCACTTTCTCATTGCATTTATACCCCACTTCACAAAATGAAACTCATATTTGGCAGCAATGTTGAGTCAAGAACCAGGGGCTAGACAGATCATAGATTGTAATGGACAATTTACTGCTATTATTCTGATAAATAGAGATAGTATTAAACTGATTGCTAAGGACTCATAGATGAATTAATTTCACATCCTTCATTAGAAAATATTTACTTTTGGTGTTTAACATAGAAGCCCACAACTAGCCAAGGAGTAGAAAATAAGAATCTGAAGAATGTTCAGTCCACAAGTGGGCTATATCACTTTCCTTTCTTCCAAGTTTTAGAGATCACTGTGAAAGAAATGGGTAAAAAAAAAACTCTATGATCCAGAGAATATGGAATAATACACAGAAACATTACCATATGGACACAACAGGGAATGTGTATATGAACTAACAGTAACTGTAACAGCATTCATACACCCAAAACAGGCTCAAGCAAGACCAAACCCGTGAACAGAAAATTCTACCCTTATCTGAGGAGCTATTGCCAGTTGATAGGCCACTGAGGAAAGAAATAATGGTCTTTTCTTTTTAAAATTTTTTAATTTTTTTATATATTTATTATAATTCATTCACTTTATATCCCCACTGCAGCCCCCATCCCTTGTCTCCTCTGAGTTCCACCCAACCTTACTCATCTCCCCTTTTCCCTTTGCCTTTCCCTCATCCCTGATAGGGGAGGACCTCCTTTCCTCCTATCTGACCCTAGCTTATCAGGTCTCATCGAGGCTGACTGAAACATCTTCCTCTGTGACCTGCCAAGGCTGCACTCCACAGAGGGAGGCAATCAAAGAGCTGGCCATTAAGTTCATGCCAGAGACAGCCCCTGTACCTCTTACTAGGGAACCGAATTGGAAACTGAGCAGCCAGTGTGCTTTCTTTGAACAAGTTTTTTTTTTAACTTTTATTAATTACACTTTATTCATTTTGTATCCCCCTATAAGCCCCTCACTCCTCCCCTCCCGGTCCCACCCTGTCCCCTTCTTTCTGCATGCATGATCCTCCCCAAGTCCACGGATAGGGGCAGTCCTCCTCTCCTTCTTTCTGATCTTAGTCTATCAGTTCTCATCAGAAGTGGCTGCATTGTCAGGGTTTTAGGTTATCTCCATGAATAGTCTTTGGTTGGAGTATAAGTCTCTGGGAAGTTCCCCGTGTTCAAATTTTCTTGTTCTGCTGCTCTCCTTGTGGAGTTCCTGTCCTCTCCAGCTCTTACTATTTCCCACTTATTACATAAAATTCCATTCACTCTGCCTGTTAGTTGGCCATCAGGCTCAGCATCTGCTTTCACAGTCTGCATGGCAGAGGCTTTCAGAGGCCCTCTGTGGTTTAGGTTCTCTTCATGCATGGCCTTTGGTTGGAGTTGGCTCCTGCAGGAACCCATCAAGGCAGGTATTTTGGCTTTGTTTTTCTACTTGTTGAGTTCCTGATCCTTCCTGGTCTTTTTGTCTCCTTCTTCTTCCATAAGGATTCTGGCACTCTAGCAAAAATTTGGCTGTGAGTCTCAGAATCTTCTTCAATTCCCTGGCAGGTAGTGGTCTTCAGTGGAAGGCTCCTGTCCTGTTCCTTGTCTTCTTCTACTTCCAATGTCTATTCTGTTTGCCCTTCTGAATGATAATTAAGCATCTTTGCTAGGGTTCTCCTTGTATTTCAGCTTCTTTAAGACTATAGATTTTAGTATGTTTATCCTATGTTATATGGCTAATATCCACTTATAAGTGAGTATATACAATGTGTGTCTTTCTGATTCTAGGTTTCCAGACTGAGGACGATCTATTCTAGTTCCATCCATTTGACTGCAAATTTCATGATTTATCTGGGCATAGGGGTCATTTCTGAGACTGATACTCCAACCAGGAACCATTCATGGATATAACCTACAACCCCTGCTCAGATGTAGCCTATGGCAGCTCAGAAGCAGGGGCTGTCTCTGATCTGAACTCAGTGGCTGGCTCTTTGACCACCCATGCCTGAGAGGGGGTAGCAGACTTGCCAGACCACAGAGGAGGACAATTCAGCCGGTCCTGATTAGACCTTATAAGATAGGGTCAGATAGAAGGGGAAGAGGACCTCCCCTATCAGTGGACTTGGAGAAGGGCAGAGAGAAGATGAGGGAGGGAGGGTGGCCTTGTGAGGGTATGAGGGAGGGGGCTAAAGCTGGAATACAATATGAATAAACTGTAATTATTATAAAAATGAAAATTTAATTAAAAAAGCTTTCCATGTTTCTAATTGCTGAGTAATATTCCATACTGTAAATGTACCACAATTTCTGTATCCATTCTTTGTCCATTGAGGGACATCCAAGTGGTTTCCAGATTCTGGCTATTACAAATAAAGCTGCTCTGAAAATAGTTGAGCAAATGTCCTTATTGAATGGTGGAGTATCTTTTGGATATATGCCTAGAAGTGGTATAGCTGGTTCTTAAGGTAGCAGTACTCATAATTTTCCGAGAAAGTGCCAGATTGATTTCCAGAGTGGTTGTTCAACCCCAGCAATGGAGGAGGGTTCCATTTTCTGTACATCCTATCCAGCATACATCATCCCTTGAGGTTTTATCTTAACCATTCTGATGGGTGTAAGGTGAAATCTCAGGGACATTTTGATTTGTTTTTCCAGAATGAATGAGAGTGTTGAACATTTCTTCAAGTGTTTCTCTGCCATTCAAAACTCCCCTGTTGAGAATTCTCTATTTAGCTCTGTACTACATATTTTTATTGGATTACTTGGTTTCTTAGTGTTTAACTTCTTCAGTTCTTTATATATTCTGGATATTAACCCTCTGTCAGGTGGAGGGTTGGTGAAGATCCTTTCCCAGTCTGTAGGCTGCAGTTTTGTTTTAATGACAGTATCCATTGCTTTACAGAAACTTTTCAGTTTCATGATGTCCCATTTATTGCTAATCTTAGAGCCTGTGCTGTTGGTGTTCTGTTCAGGAAGTTGTCTCATGTGCCAATGAGTTCAAGGCTCTTCCCCACTTTTTCTTCTAACAGATTTAGTGTGTCTGACTTTATGTTGAACTCTTTGATCCATTTTAAATGTAGTCTTGTGGAGGGTGATAAATATGGATCAATTTGCATTTTTCTACATGTAGACATCCAGTTAGACCAGTATCATTTGTTGAAGATGCTGTCTTTTTTCCATTGTTTGGTTTCGGCGTCTTTGTAAAAAAATCAAGTGTCTGTAGGTGTGTGGATTTGTTTTGGGGTCTTCAATTTGATTCCATTGATCCACCATTCTGTTTCTATGCCAACACCATGCAGTTTGTATTACTATTGTTCTGTAGTACAGCTTGAGATCAGGGATAGAGATACCTCCAGAAGATCTTTTATTGTATAGGATTGTTTTAGCAATTCTGGGTTTTGTTTTTCCATATGAAATTGAGAATTGACACTCAACCAAGGACCATCTATGGATATAACCTAGAACTTCTCCTCGGATGTGGCCCATGGTAGCTCAGTAACCAAGTAGTTTTCCAAAGTAAGGAGAACAAGGATTATTTCTAACAGAATCTCAAGGGCAGGTTCTTTGACTTCCTCTCCCCAGGGGAGGAGTAGTCCTGTTAGGCCACAGAAGAAGACTTTGCAGCCAGCCCTGAAGATACCTGATAAAACAGGGTCAAATGAAAGGGGAGGAGGTCATCCCATATCAGTGGACATGGAAAGGGGCAGGTAGGAGACCAAGGAGGGAATGTGTGGTTGGGGAGGGAATTAGGGAGCGGGATACAGCTGGGACACAGAGTTAACAAAATGTAACTAAAAAGAAAAATAAAATAAAAAAAAAGAAATTGAGAATTATTCTCTCCATGTCTGTAAAAAAAAAAAAATGTGTTGGTATTTTGGTAGGAATTGCATTGAATCTGTAGCTTGCTTTTGGTAGGATAGCCATTTTCACTATGTTAATCCTACTGATCCATGAGCATGGTATATCATTCCATCTTCTGCTATCTTCTTCAATTTCTTTCTTCAGAGAGTTGAAGTCTCTTTTCATATAAGTCGTTCACTTTCTTGGTTAGAGTTACACCCAGGTACTTTAAGTTATTTGTGGCTATGGTGGAGATAATGTTTTCTAAGTTTGTTGTTCTGGTAAGTTAACCACACATTAAAAGGCTACATATAGAGGAATATGTAGGCAACTCATATTTGAGTTGATGGGGGAGGTAATCACAAAGTTGGTCAAGCAGAAGTCCTGGAAGAATTTAGGGGAGGTCTGAATGTAATCAAAACACAAGGTACAAAATCTCAAAGAACTTAAAAGAAAAAAGAAACTTTCAACAATAAAACTGCCTAGGACTAAATACAGACAGAAGAATATATCTGAGTGCTATATTTGAATTAAATTAACACAGAGTTTAAAAAATAACCCTCACTGACAAAGTGCACTAACCATATTGTTGAGTAGAAATTATTTCTGTAGAAGGAACTGACAAACAATTATAAGTATGTTTATTAGCTGTTTGTGCCAAAGGATACTTTTCTAGGATACATCCTGATTAGAGAAAACTGGGAAAGAAGTTGCAAGCCACTCAGAAAAAAACATGATTTGACTAACTTTGAGAAAAGGCCTCTGTCCTCACAAGTGAGAGAAAAAGAAGTGAGGAGAGAAGAGAAAAATGACACAGAATGGTTTGAAGGTAGAGACACAATCTTGGCTTATTTTTTGCCTATTCTAGGAGGATAACTTTTATAACAATCACTATAATGAACAGAAAATTTAGCCCAAAATAGCATCCCTTTCATGCTGAGTTAGCAGCCAGTGATTAAAGTCTCTTGACATCCAGCTGTTCCCGAAATCCTCACTGAGTGGAATAGAATCAAACGAGAGGCCAGAAAGTATACAATAGGTCCAGTCTTTTCTAATCATGAAATAGACATTTCAATTTCTCCTATAAACAGGAAGAACAATCTGAGTCAAGTCAGGATGTAACAGATAAAAGCAGAGGCTGAGTACACACACATTACCTGTGGCTAGCCTCTAATTTAAGGTTTAGGATTAATGTTGAGCCTTTACTGTTGCGTTGACAGCTGTATGCCCAAGAACACAACACAACCCTACCTTTAGGACAGATGTCTAATGAGGGAGGCCTATCAGAACATTGTGTACAGAAAGTGAGCTGGCACACTGAAGATGGGCATATGCACTACAGAGATGCCAAAACCTAAGAATGATGATGTAGAAAGGGATGAGATGCTAGCCTTAACACAATAAAACAAAATAGCCACTTACATTCGAAATTTCAGAATAGAAAATTGTATATAGCACAGATTGATACCATTGCATGACATAATATATACTTGAATAAATCTCATTATTATATTTGAAATTTAAATTTTATATTGCCTCTTATGTTATGCCTGACACCAGTAAGATAAATGTGCTTTCCAGAAATGTAAATCCTTGTGTTGAGGTCTGAGAGTCAGGAAATGAAAGAACATGAGGTCACTGTAGACAATGCTGTCTGAAGATATTGACCTTGAATATCATAGTGGATATTCAAACCTGCCTTCAGCAGTATTTCTAAACACATTTTATCATGCCCAAGTAGTAGCTGATGATGTGACAGGGGAAGCAATGTTCAGGTAATAAAAAGAATTGCTTATTAGAATCCAAAAGTGCAAAAGTGCAATTGTCAGGGAGAGCCAATTTTGCTTTCTCTACTGAGTTTTGTAGGTTAAAGAAAAAAAAAAAACTGGCAAGAGATTCACAATAATAAATGCATGCACACCAGTTAGATTCAGTATCACAAGCACAAATGGACAATAGATGAATGCCCACATCATCTGAAGATTTGTGAGCTCGTGTACCATCTTAATCACAGAACAGGGTGTGGATGTGACAGAGGAGAATAAAAACTATAGATGAATGGACCTTCTTCTCAAAACTTTAATAAGTCCGTTTTTCCTGAAAGATGAAACTCCTAGCAAGGTTCTGAGAATTGTGCTCTTCCTAGAGAATATGTAATTGGAAAGATAAAGATATGCCAGACAAGGTGTCTCTTTGAGATTTATGTTTTTTGGTTTTTTTTTTTAAATGTCATTCACCTCAAACAGTTACTAAGGAAAACTGTCATATTTTAGGTGGCATGCCACATCTGGAACTCTCTTTTTTTTTCTTAAATTTTTTTATTAGTTACATTTAATTAAATCTGTATCCCAGCTGTATCCCACTCCCTCATTCCCTCCCAACCCCACCCTCCCTCCCTCATCTCCTCCCTGCCCCTTTCCAAGTCCACTGATTAGAAAGGACCTCCTCCCCTTTCATCTGACCCTGTTTTTATCATGTATCTTCAGGACTGGCTGCAAAGTCCTCCTCTGTGGCCTAGCAGGACTGCTCCTCCATTGGGGGGTGGGGAGGTCAAAGAGCCTGTCATTGAGTTCCTGTCAGAAATAGTCCCTGTTCCCCTTACTTTGGGAAACCAATTGGTTACTGAGCTACCTCAGGCTACATCTGAGCAGAGGTTCTAGGTTATATCCATACATGGTCCTTGGTGGACTATCAGTCTCAGAAAAGACCCCTGTGCCCAGATATATTTGGTCCTTGTGGAGCTTCTCTCTTTACATGTCATACTAACTCCCCCTTCTTTCATATGATTCCCTGCACTCTGCCAAAGTTTTGGTTATGAGTCTTAGTATCTGCTTTGATACACTGCTATGTAGAGTCTTTCAGAGGTCCTCTGCAGTAGGCTCCTGTCCTGTTACTTGTTTTCTCCTATGTCCAATGCACATCCCATTTGTCTTTCTAAGTAAGGCTTGATCATCTTACCCCCAGTCTTCTTTCTTGTTTATCTTCTTAAGTTGTATAGATTTCATTATGTTTATCATATCTTATATGTCTATATGAGTGAGTATATACCATGTGTGTCATTCTCCTTCTGGAATACCTCACTCAGAATGATCTTTTTAAATTTATTTTTTATTAATTACAGTTTATTCACTTTGTAGCCCAGCTGTAGCCCCATCTTCATTGCCTCCCAATCTCACCCTCCCTTCCACATCTCCTCCTATGCCCCCAGCCCCAGTCCACTGATAGGGGAGGTCCTCTCCCCTTCCCTCTAACCGAGCCTATTAATTCTCAAAAACACTGGTTACCTTGTCTTCCTCTGTGGCCTGATAAGGCTGCTCCCTGTTCAGGGGGAAGTGATCAAAGAGGCAACCATTGAGTTCATGTCAGAGAGAGTCCCTGGTCACATTACCAAGGATCCACTTGGAAACTGAGCTGCCATGGGCTACTTTGTGCAGTGGTTCTAGGTTATCTCCTTGTATGGTCCTTGGTTGGAGTATCAGTCTCAGAAAAGAACTCTGTACCCAGATTTTTCATTCTGTTGCTCCCTTTATAGAGCTCCTATCCCCTCTACATCTTTCAATTACCCCTTCTTTTGTAAGATACCCAGCACTCTGCCCAAAGTTGTCTATAAGTCTCAGCCTCTGCTTTGATACCCTGCTGGGTAGAGTCTTTCAGAGGCCCTCTGTGGTAAGCTCCTGTTCTGTTCCCTGCTTTCTCCCCCTTTCTGATGTCTATCCTGTTTGCCTTTCTGAATGAGGATTGAGCATATTACTCACGGTACTCCTAGGTACAGATATTAATATATTTATCCTATATTATATATCTAATATCCACTTATAAGTGAGTATATACCATGTGTATCTTCTGGGATACCTCACTCAGGATGGTCTTTTCTAGATCCCACAATTTGCCTGCAAATTTCATAATTTCGTTGTTTTTAATTAGTGAGTAGTATTCCATTGTATAAATAAACCATAATTTGTGTATCCATTACTCAGTTGAGGGAAATCTGGGTTCTTTCCACATTCTGACCATTACAAATAAAGCTGCTACGAGCTGGTTGAGCAAATGTCCTTTTTGTATACTTGATCATATTTGGATATATGCCTAGGAGTGGTATAGCTGAGTCTTGAGGTAGCGCTATTCCTTATTGTCTGAGAAAGTGCCAGATTGATTTCCAAAGTGCTTGCACAAGTTTACTTTCCCACTAGCAATGGAGGAGGGTTCCTCTATCTCCACATTCTCTCAAGAATGTGTTGTCACTTGAGTTTTTGATCTGAGCCATTCTAATGGGTGTAAGCTGAAATCTTAGGGTAGTTTTGATGCATTTCCCTGATGAAAAAGGATGTTTAACATTTCTTTAAGTGTTTCTCTGCCATTAGATATTCCTCTATTGAGAAGTCTCTGTTTAGTTCTGCACCCCGTTTTTCAATTGGATTACTTGATTTGTTGTTTTTTTTATTTTCATCTTTATTAATTAAAATTTATTCACTTTGTATCCCCCCTGTAGCTCCCTCCCACCTCTCCTCCTAATCCCACTCTTCTTCCCCCTTCTCCACCCATGCTGCTCCCCCAGTCCACTGATGATTTGTTGCTTTTTAACTTCTTGAGTTCTTTATATATTCTGGATATTAGCTTTCTGTCAGATATAGGGTTGATAAAGATCCTTTCCAGTCTGTAGACTGTCATCCTTTGCTTTACAGAAACTTTTCAGTTTCATGAGGTCCCATTTACTGATTGTTGATATTAGCGCCTGCCCTGTTGGTGTTTTGTTCAGGAAGTTGTCTCCTATGCCAGTGAATTCAAAGCACTTCCCCAAAATTTTTTTTCTAACAGATTTAGTGTGTCTGCTTTTTGGTTGAGGTCTTTGATCTACTTGAACTTAAGTTTTGTGGAGGGTGATAAATATGGATCTATTAACATTTTTCTACATGTAGACATCCAGTTGGACCAGCACGATTTTTTGAAGATGATGTCTTTTTTCCCATTATATGATTTTGGATTCTTTGTCAAAAATCAAGTATCCTTAGGTGTGTGGGTTTATTTCTGGGTCTTCTGTTCTGTTACATTGAACCACTATTCTGTTTCTATGACAATACAATGCAGTTTGTATGACTATTGCTCTGTAGTACAGCTTGAGATGAGGGATGGAGATACCTGCAGATGATTTGTTGTACAGTATCGTTTTAGAAATTCTGTTTGTTTGTTTGTTTGTTTTTCCATATGAAGTTGAGAATTGTTCTTTCAAGGTCTGTAAAGAATTGTGTTGGTATTTTGGTGGGAATTGCATTGAATCTGTAGCTTGCTTTTGGGAGGATGGCAATTTTTACCTGGTATATATTTCCATCTTCTGATATCTTCTTCAATTTCTTTCTTCAGAGACTTGGTGTTTTCTTGAACAGGTCTTTCAATTGTTTGGTTAGAGTCACACCAAGGTACTTTATTTTCAGTCTTTTTGTCTTTCCTGTACTGGAGGGTTACTGATTCTTTTGGGTTAATTTTGTATCCAGCCACTGTGCTAAAGATGTTTATCTGCTAAAGGAGTTCTCTGGTTGAATTTTTGGGTTCACTCACGTATACTATCATATCATCTGCAAATAGTGATAATTTGACTTCTTCCTTTTGGATCTTTATCCCCTTGATCTACTTTAGTTGTTTAATTGCTCTAGCTAGGACTTCCAAGTACTATGTTGAAGAGATACAGAGAGAGTGGGTAGCCTTTCCTTGTCCCTGATTTCAGTGGTATTGATTTAAGTTTCTCTCAGTTTATTTTGATTTTGACTATAGGACTGCTGTAGATTGTCTTTACTATGTTTAGGTACATGCCTTGTATCCCTGATCTCTCCAAGACTTTAAATATGAATGGATATTGGATTTGGTCAAATGATTTTTCAGCATCTAAGGAGATGATCATGTGTTTTTTTTTTTTTTCTCCTTCAGGTTGTTTATATAGTTCATTACTTTGACGGATTTCCATATATTGAACCATCTTTGCATACCTGGGATGAAGCCTACTTGGTCATGATGGATGATATAATTTATGAGTTATTGGATTCAGTTTGCAAGTATTTTATTGATATTTTTACATCAATGTTCATAAGAGAGATAGGTCTGAAGTTCTTTTTTTGTTGGATCTTTGTGTGGTTTTGGTATTAAGGTGACTGTGGCTTCCTAGAATGAGTTTGGTAATGTTCCTTCTGTTTCTATTTTTGTGGAATAGTTTGAAAAGAATTGAAGTTAGCTCTTCTTTGAAGGTCTGGTAGAATTCAACACTGAAACCATCTGGCCCTGGACTTTTTTTGGAATTGAAACCTTTGATGACTGCTTCTATTTCCTTGGTGGATATAGTTTTATTCAAAGTATTAACCTGATTTTGACATAGATTTGGTAAATGGAATCTATCAAGAAAATTGTCCATTTCATTTAGATTTTCAAATTTTTTGGCATATAGGCTTTTGTAGTAAGACCTAATGATTGGTTGGATTTCCTCAATATCTGTAGTTATGTCCCCTTTTCATTTCTGATTTTGCTGATTTGGATAGTTTCTCTCTGCCTTTTAGTTTGGCTAAGCGTTTGTCTATCTTGTTGATTTTCTCAAAGAACCATTTCTTGGTTTCATTGATTTTTTGAATTGATTTCTTTGTTTCTAATTTATTGATTTCTTCTCTGAGTTTGATTATTTCTAATCATCTACTCTTCTTGGGTGTGTCTGCTTCTTCTATTTTTCACTAGGGCTTTTAGGTGTCCTGTTAATTTGTTTGTATGAGATGTCTCAAACGTCTTTCTGGAGGCTCGTACTGCTAAGAACTTTCCTCTTAGTACTGCTTGTATTGTGTCCCATGCATTTGGGCAAGTTTTCCTTCATTTTCATTGAATTTTTGGGAGTCTAATTTCTTTTTTCATTTCTTCCCTGACCAAGTTATCACTGAGAAGAGAGTTGTTTAGTTTCTGTATGCATGCAGGCTTTTTGTTATTTCTGTTGTTGAGGTCTATTTTTAGGCCATGGTGGTCTGATCGGAAACAAGGAATTATTTCAATCTTCTTGTATCTGTTGAGGCTTGCTTTGTGCCTGATTGTATGTTCAATTTTTCAGAAGGTTCCATGAAGTGCTGAAAAGGAAGTATACTCTTTTGAGTTTGCATGAAAAATTCTGTAGACATCTATTAATTAGGTCCATTTGTTTTAGGATCTCTGTAAGTGCCATTATTTCCCTATGTAGCTTCTGTCTATATGATCTGACCCTTGGTGAGAGTGGAGTGTTGAAGTCTCCTACTATTGAGGTTTTGGGTTTGGTGTGTGATTTAAGATTTAATGATGTTTCATTTACAAATTCTGGTGCTCTTGCATTTGGGGCTTAGATGTTCAGGATTGTGATGTCCTCCTGGTGGTTTTTTTCTTTAATGAGAATGATGTGTCCTTCCTCATATTTTTTTTGATTAATTTTGGTTGAAAATCTATTTTATTAGATATTGAGGTAGTTAACCCAACTTGTTTTCTGGGTCCATATCCATGAAAAACATTTTCCCAGGCCTTTACTCTGAGGTGGTGCTTATCTTTGTTGCAGAGGTGTGTTTCTTGGATTCAGCAGAACATTGGATCCTGTTTCTGCAACCTTTCTGTTAGTCTGTGTCTTATTATTGGAGAGTTGAGTCCATTGATGTTGATAGATAATAGTGACCAATGAGTGTTAGTTCTTTTTATTGTAGAGTTGGTGGTGTTACTGTGTTTCTATGCTTGTTTTCTTTTAATTTTCTGTTGTGAAGTTATCTATATCCTGCATTTTCTTGAGTGCAGTTGGTTTTGTTGTGTTGGAGTTTTCCTTCTAGTATCTGCTGTAGGGCTAGGTTGCTGAGTAGATACCATTTAAGTTTAGTTTTGCAATAGAATATTTTTTCCTCCATCTATGATGATTGAAAGCTTTGCTGGGTATAGTAGTCTGGTTTGGCATCTGGGTGGTCTCTTAGAGTCTGCATGACATCTGCTCAGGCCCTTCTGGATTACATAGTTTCTGTAGAGAAGTCTGGTATGATTCTGATAGGTTTACCTTTATATGTTACTTGACCTTTTCCACTTGCTGCTTTTAATGTGTTTTCTTTGTTCTATAGATTTAGTGTTTTGCCTATGATGTGATGTGAGGGGTTTTTGTTCTGGTCTAGTTTATTTGGCGTTCTTAGGCCTCTTGTATGTTAATGGTCCTCTCTTTCTTTAAGTTGGGAACATTTTCTTCTATGATTTTCTTGAAAATATTTTCTGGATGTTGGAGCCTGGAATCTTCTTTTTTGTCTGTTCCTATTATTCTTAGATTTTTTTTTCTTTTAATGGTGTCCTTGATTTCTTAGATGTTTTGTGTTTAGAACTTTTCTGATTTTACTTTTTATTTGAGAGATGTATTAATTTCTGCTCTTGTATTCAGAACCTGAGATTCTCTTTTCCATCTCTTGTATTCTATTGGTGATGCTTAACTTTGTGGTTCCTGATCTTTTCTGTAAGTTCTCCAACTCCAGGGTTTTTTTTTTTTTATTTGTTTTTACTTTATTGATTCTAATTATATTTTCATGCCTTCTACCATCTCCTTTACTTGTTTGAATGTGGATTCATGTTTTTCAATGATGGCCTCTATTTATTTTAATTAATTTCCTCATTATTTGCCTCTATTTGTTTGGCTGTATTTGCCTGTGTTTCTTTGAGAGCTTTGTTCATTTCTTTTTTTATTTGCCTTTAATAACTGGGTAAGTATAGCTTTTAAATAATTGTCCTTTGTTTTGGATTAATTAGCATAGCCATTGATTTTTGGGGTTACCAGTGAAACTAAAATGTCTTTTTTTGTGTGGGGGTATGTTTTTATGCCGACCTTTAACCACCACCTGCTTATCTGTAACCTTATTTGTTTGTTCTTTGAGTCTGTACTTCAGACTGGGTCTGTCTGTCTCTGGATTCTGGAATATTCTTTAGGAAGATGAGAGATGTCCACCGATTTGAGCATAGATGTTGGTGTTTCAGCTGTAGCAAAGGTAAGAAGGTCACAGGCACACGTGTGCAAGCGCAGGTGTGTGCGTGGGAACATGCCTTCACAGACAGGATGCTAGAGCATGTAAATTCCTGGAAGGGTAGAGATTAAGCAGAGTAGGGGTGCTGGCACTATTCGTGGGCTTAATGTACATGCCCCGGTGCCCTGAATACCTCAGTGGCCTACAGGTATATTGTGCTGTGCCTGGTACTGAGATATGTCTGGTCTCCAGGAATTGTTTGCTTGGACTCCACTGGTAGATGCACAGAACAGGGACTTCAGTGTTGAAAATCCTATCCTAAGGATCTCTATGTTGCCCACACTGAGGATGTGGGTGGGATGGTTATGATGCCTGGCTGCTACTGTAGAGGGACCTTGGAACTGGGGCTCGACACACTCACTTGAAGGTGCACTCACTTGCTCACAGGCCTAATTGGAAAGCACAGGGGTTCCTCTTGTTCTCTATGCTCAGATTTGGGCCCACAGGAGCAAATGAGAGTGTAGGAGATACACTCTCAGTCAGTCGTATCCACTGTATGGCCGCCGGGCAGGGAGACCAATACTTGAAGCAGCAGCCTCTGCTGTCTCAGTCGTAGAGGCACAGAGGCTCCTGCTTGGGCGAGCCACAGCCACAGACCTGCGAGGCCTATACTGCTTTTGCATCTGCTGTCTCATTCACTGAGCATGGAGGCTCATGCTTGGGGCAAGGGGAAGTGCAGGGAATTTGAATATTCACCACTCTCAGTCCTTGGACATGGCCATGGATGACATGGATCCAAACTGTCCCAGCTCACAGTTTGTCCCCTCTCTCCCAGGAAGCTTCAGTGTCGATGTTCTGGCTACAGTGCCCCTCCACTCACCAATTTTGGATTTTCAGATCCTGTGCCCATCAGATAAGGTATGTGCTAGTGGTCGCCATCTTGGACTCCTGGAACTCTCTTGATGTCATGGTTTGGGGTGGCATATTCAGATTTCTACTATCTTATACAGGCGGTGATGAGGTCTTGTTTTCCATGTAGGAAAACCACTGACATCACAGTAACCACAGTGGGAAGAAGAGGCACTGGTGACTCTTAAAACCCTTCTACAACCCTTCCCTTGTTTTAAAGGCTTTATATATTAATTATCTTTTTATATTCTGGGAGTGTTACATTTATATCACATTAGGCTTTAGCAGCATCTATAAAAGAGAATACGGAAATCCTTTTCCAATTTGACGTGAAGACACAGCTAAAAGAGAAGTCTTCTATGACACAGGACAAAGGCTCTGACCAAAAATCTAATGTGACAGCAGTTTGATGGATAAACTGCTGTCCAGGATGGTAAGAATAAAGTTATTTTTGCTTTTACGAGTCAGTCATTATAATTTCTTATAGGCTTAATGGGCTAAGATATATGTAGTATGCATAAAATAAATGCGTACATATATACAATCTTACATATACACAAACATGTATGAGAGCATACACATCAAAGTTTGAGTAAGGAACTAGCTTAAATGCTATGGAGTTAGGGAGGTCCAAGGTCTACAAAGTGCCTCCATCTCTATAGACCCAGGAGAGCCAAGTGTGGCCATAGTACAAATGATAAGGCTAGAGAACCAGAGGATAGATGGTGTAATCTACATCAGATGACTCTTGAAGGTGAACAATCACTGGGCAGTGATGGGCATAAGACAACAGAAACCCTGGTCTCAGATCTCTTCACTTTGTTGGTCTCCTTGTAGTGCTCCTGTCACCTCCATGTCCTTCTGTCCTTTCTCTCTTCTTCCATAAGACTCCCTACACTGTGCAAAGTTTGGCTGTGAGTCTCAGCATTTGCTCTCATCTCCTGTTGGGTGGAGCCTTTCAGAAGACTCTCTATAGTAGGCTCCTATCCTGTTTCCACTCTTCCAAAGCTTTTGTTGTCTATCCTATTTGCCATTCTGAATGAGATTTAAGCATTCAGGGTCCCTAGGGTCCTTCTTAGTGTTTAGTTTCTTTAGATCTGTAAATTTTAGTATGGTTATCCTATATTATTTGGCTAATATTCGCTTATAAGTGAGTATATACATACCATACATATCTTTCTGTTTCTGGGTTTCCTCACTCAGGATGGTCTTTTCTAGTTCCATCCATTTGCCTGCAAATTTTATGATTTCCTTGTTTTTAATATCTGGGTAGAATTCCATTGTGTAAATGTGCCACAATTTCTGCTTCCATTCCTCTACTGAGAGACAAAAAAATCTGAGCCCAAGGAATCCTGCAGAGACTAATACACCAACCAAGGACCATTCACAGAGCAGACCTAACACCCCCCCCCATTGAGATATAGCTAATTGACAGCTCAGCCTCCATGTAGGCGCCCAAGTAAGGGGAGCCAGTGCTGCCTCTCTCATGAAATTGGTTGCCTGCTCTTTGATCACTTGCCCCTGCTGATGCAGCCTTATCAGGCTATGGAGGAAGAGGATCCAGGCTGTCCTGATGAGACTTAACAAGCTATGGGCAGATGGCAGAGGAAGAGAACTCCTCCCTTCAGTGGACTACAGGAAGGGGATAAGGGGGAAGAGAAAGAAAGGATGGAACTGGGAGGAGTTGAGGGATTGGGCTTCAATCAGGATATATAACGAATAAATTGTGAAAAAAATTAAAAAAAAGAGAACAGGTATCCCAGGTACAAGTTTGTCCCCTCCAGGTGTTACTTTGTGTTTAAGAGGAAGCATTGTCAATAGCTAAAGACTCCTCAGCTAAAGACTCTATGTGGTATTATTCCTCACAAATTCTAACATCCATAAAATGTTCAAGCACAGTTTAGTATAAGAATGGTTTCCACTCCCTTTGTCATAAAGGTTATCTTTGTTTCATTTAATGTTTGTAGCTATGGCTTCCTTGGTTTTTTTGACCTCTGTCATCCCAGGATCACAAAAATATTTATATTTTGATAACAGTCACTTGGAGTTAAACAATCCAGGGCATTTCTTGCATGCTTCTTAAAACTTTTCCAACTCCTATACATTTTCCCCCAGGTGAAATGAGTCAATACAAACAACTATTGGACTCCTAAGGTATATCTGAGTAAAAGTTTTAAGATATTAGTACAGGGAAGTCTCTTTGACTCTGGAAACATTAAAACACACCATATATTGTCAGGGAGGGGGCTGCTGCAGGGATACACAGTGAATCAATGGAAATAAATAGATAAATAAATAAATAAAGTTTAAGTATCTAGAATGCAAAATATGCATAAAGGAATGCTATTCCTTGTCACCCACCCTGCTTGTCAAACGCTGACACCTTTTGTCAGTCCAGCAATGGAAACGTACTTCCTGCAGAACAGTGAAATACGTGCTCCTCTCATTCTTGTCACCCTGATCTCAAGCCAGGTCAGCAAGGACTGAAGCTTCTTGGTTTACAGTCCAAATGATTCTGTTTTTTTTCTCCCATGTTCTTCTACTTACATAACAGGCCAAAGCAGAACCTGGGGTCTGTCAAGAAACAGATTCTGACAAGGGGCTGGCTGAACACAAGAGGAAAGAGACAAGAGTTCTCCGTCCTGCACATTCTTGACCTTTCTGACTTTGCTTAGCTTCCCTCTGGCATGAATAATTCAGTTTTCTCTCCTGGGTCCTCAAAGAAATAACTTTTTATTTTGCAAATATGGTTTTGTCTGTTTTATTAGAGTTCATAATTTTTTGATTCTTAGTGAAAATTGTGAGTTCATGTAATTTGACACAGTCTGGGTTCTTAATTAATTCAACAAGGTTCTGAGGAAGTAAGTAAGTCAAACCTAGTTTTTGTTGTACATTTGGACAGATAACAGGAAGGAGCTCATATTACTGGAGGCTATGGCAGATGCTATAGTGAGCACAGCTTTGTTCCTCATACTATTCTGTGGACCTGACACTGAAAGACGTTGAAACATAATCTTTTCATTATTTTTTTAATCACAGATTAATTTGCCTTCATAGAAGCAGGACTCTGATCCCGTTGTAAAGCAACATTTCCAGCAATCTAAGCTAAGCAGGTGTGCTGCTCACAGGACTTCTCAATCACAAGTTCCTGGACAGGTTTTGGCAAAGCAGACTCTAGAAGCAGTGGCCCTTCCATGCATGTTCACCTATGCGCCACAAAGAAGTGGCACTAATTCTATTCAAAGTTCAGGACTGTTGCTTTCTGAGAATAATCACAAAATAGGCCAAAGGCAAAAGCTACTATGTGAACATTTGCGATTTTACCACCTTCTTGTGATGTTAGCCAATTGTTGCCTTGTCAGGTATAACCTCACTTCAGAATGTTCACAGAGAGAACAGATTAACCAGACTTGACTTCCTGAGTTCCAGCTTGGAGGCAGTCAGACCTGTTGGTTAGGGGGAACTGGCTGCTTTGCTGTCAGAATGTACTTTTTTTGTGCAACTATAAATGGAGAAACAATGACTTAACAGTATTTAAAAGGTATAAAAATTTGGAACGGACTGACAGACAAAAAGAAGTTGTATGATTGAAAAAACTAATCATTTCTTTTTCTTTTGCCACCAAAATTTTCTCTTTTGACCCTTAAAACAGCTAAATAGAGTAATTGGCTTTTATGCATAGTAATGACTCCAAATTCATTTTTTTTCCCCAGGAGATTCATGGGTTTTCATCTCCTTTCCTTAACAAAGAGGTAAACATACTGTCGATACCAGATCCATACACACACACACACACACACACACACACACACACACACACGAAGTCCTGAGAGGCAGTTTGCGGTCCACTTCTGGAGATCTTTTCCTATCATATGGCTTCCTGTTCAATGATAGTTCAGGATGTTATTCCTCACAAAATGATGGAAAATATCTGACCTTCAGTCAAACAATGGCCATGAGAAGCCGCCACTGACACAGGAGGAAACCCATGCGGAAAACAACTTCTCATTGCTTGTCACAGATACTAAAATTGTGCATAATTTTTATAAAAGCTTGAGGTATGCATTGAGAAGGATGTGTCTCCTTCTACCAGCCAAGGCTTTGGATGTTCCTTGGACAAAGAAGATTTTGTAGTGACCAGTATGGCATTTCGTGATATCCAGTCTCTTTCTAACCACCAAGAGTACATGTCATCCTATATAATCTATAAAATATATATATAATCTGCAAAAAAAAAAAGAGAACAGATTAAAGCCCAGGCCCCTGAGGAGGAAAGCAGTAATGGTTTGGTTCATGGCCCTCCCACTCCCTGAAGGCACTTATCTTCACCCCTATACTGTTATTATGTGAGTCCCAAGCTCACTGAAGTGATTATTGACAGTATCATTCTCTAGATAAAGATTGTTTTTCTCAATTTTGAGGTCACATGCTGATTGGACTCAATATTATGTTCATTATGGTTAACTTAGTGTGTTATTATTAATTACTAATTGTGTCCATTTAAAAGAGTAAGTCAGAATTACAATAGCAATTCCAGTTTTATTTCATGAATAAAAACTTGGAAGCAAGAATATTGTGATTCTGAGAGTGGCATTCTGGTGAAACAAGAATCCAGGACTTTGGTGTTTCTATGAGTCTATCATGAGGTTGTCCACAAACACTCCTTAGTAGTCAATATGAGCAGCTTGGATTTTAGCTTCTAGTTTCCATTCTCTTTGCAGAAGAGAAGGAAAAACAAAACAGATTCCAGAAGTTTCTTGTCTCCTGTGTTCCTTCCCAATGTTAAGATATGTTCTCAAGTCTCCTCTCACACATATAGCATTATTGCTGGGCTTGTAAAACATGAGCCGGCTTGGTTGCACACAGGGGCTAGTAAATACAACACTTTTTGAGCAGCGCATTAGCACAGACAAATCAAGTCTGTAATTACATAAGTAAGAGAATATATTTTGAGGCCACCGAAATCCTATATTGAATATACATAAAGAAGAAAAATCTTGGGGTTTAATCTAAGTTTGTAAAGAGTAAACCCAGACCATTGCTATTTCTCTAGCATTAGTTACATGAAAAAACTTAGACAACAGATCCCACAGAACATTACTCATGCTGTCTCTTTCTGCCTGTCAATAGACATGATGTTAGTAGGGGAAGCTATTTCCGTGAGGTCAGTTACAACAGACAAAGAACTCCTCTGATTTAGCTTACTCTCCTAGTGGTAACTTGATAAATGTTCTGCTTTGACATGCTCACTTACTTTACTTGACTGAACTGCAGTATACCTGTCAGAGAATATTGTAGAATGTCAAGAACAGGTGAAGCACGCAGCACAGGTGTAGCAGATGTATGCTGGGTCTGGAATGACATCTAAGTCCACCAGTGCTGACACATTCCTTCCTGCCTTGTAATTTGGGAACAAAGAAGCAGATTTCGATGCAATCACCAGAGAAAAAGTTTGATTTCTATAAATTTATCAAATACTTCCAAGATTATCATTTGTTCACTTTGCATAACAATCACCAAGTCCTGGGACAATACATCATTGTGGGTATTGGCTCTTTCTAGTCTTTTTAATGATTTACAATAGATTTATGACATATTATTAAATATGATAAAGATCAAATAGAAAACACCTATAATTAAGTTAGCTAGCTATATCCCTACTGAACACAAAAGATTCAAAAGAAATAACTTGTCCCTAAGGTGAATCAACAGTTTGTAATTTCCAAAAAATGAGGAAACTACCTCACAATGCTTCACTTTTCAAAGCTTCCATTAAACGATGATGGAAATTTCAAGCATGTATTAAAGTTTATATTCCTGTCAGCCTCTTTATTCAGTTCCAGCATCAAAGTACAATTTTGCTCCTTAAAAATATTTACTTTATTATTGATTTATGTGGATGGTAAGAGTGTGTGGTGTTTATGTGTGTGACACAGTGCACATAGAGGCCAGAAGAAAGTTGCAGTTGCAGATGGATGAAACTCTGCTACTTGGGTGTTGGGAACTGAACCCCAGACCTCTGAAATAGCAGTAAGAGTGCCTAACTGCTGTACCCTCTCTCCAGCTTCCAGAATTTCTCTTTCAGTCAGCAATTCTGTATCTTAACACAGACAGATTCTAAATTATACGTACAAGTTCATATTCACTTTGTTCAGTGTTCTCAGAAATGATATGAAGCAAGAGAAATTTCTTTCCCAGTGGTTATGTCTGCTCTACCCAAGATATTTGATAATAATCCAGTAACGATGAACGAACTAATAAAATGAAAATATTTTCAGAAACTCTTATAAGACTCTTTGAGCAGATATAAATTTACAATAGTTAAGGTGATCACAAGACATCCTAATTCTTTTCAACCTTATTGTATTTGTATGATAAAGAAGAAACATAGCTGCTGGTGTTTATTCGTGCATACCTCTCCATGTGTGGAAAGGTAAATCATACACCCCATCTATCTAGCTGTGCAAAGGTGCTCAACTCAGTGAAAGGAACCTAGCATTAGGCTCTGTTACAGTCTGCCACAGCTTATGGTTGGTGCTTAAGGACTTCCACAGCAGAGAGCTGAAGTGAGGCCACAGTACTTTGCTGGCTTTTATCCAAGGGAGATTCGTTTTCCTTCCAAACCAAATGTTGCATTAAACAAATTGGCTGAGAAAGTATCTGGGATAGATGCATTCCTTTTAATTCAATGAGACAGTCTCTTAATTTGAGTACATAGCAGAGTGTCAGCTGAATTTCCTCCATTGATTTAATTAGATAGAGCTCAATGCTAATTATTTTGAATCTACGGTTTTGAAGTCCCACAGATGAAAAATAAATATATAATTCTCTTTCAAATTCGAAGAAAATTTCAATAATAAAAAAACATTTGCATGATTCTTAGGGAGTACAAATATGCTAAACAAATAATGAATTATTCATCACTGTATGCCTTTGGAATGACATGCAGCCTTTAATGACCTGTCTAATTTTACTTTCGTAATTCCATATTATTTTATTATCAGTTTTATTTCCAGAGTGGTTTACATTAGAAAAATGTATTCAATAAGTTGCTGTGCCTTCCAAATAAGGACAGCTGAATTCTTCAGCATGTCTTAAAGTTTTTGCTTTAGAAAAATGCATTGGTAAGATTTTAAACTCTGTATCTGCCCTATATAAAAAGATAGGAGATGTAAATGGAAACTTCATTTTCCTTAGGTTTTTATATGGAAATCATATGTCAAATGATTGCACTGAATCCAAATTAAGTATGTGTCAACATTTTGGGCTATTTTAGTATCTTTCACTCTTGAGCTGTCTGGTGCAGATGAAATGCTGTGACAGAAAATGCAGGTTATACAGCCTTGATTTGCTTTTTCTTTTTTCCAGGGGAACAAAAAAAAAAAACTATTATTTTTATGGGCAAAGAGCAATTAGGGATTCTTTTAGTATTCCTAGGCATTTTATTCCATGAAGAATACATTTGTTAAAATCTCAAATGTACATAAAATTCCATATTTTATGTAAGAAGTGGGAAAGAGTAAGAGCTGGAGAGGACAGGAACTCCACAAGGAGAGCAACAGAAGAAGAAAATTTGAACACAGGGAACTTCCCAGAGACTCATACTCCAACCAAGGACTATTCATGGAGATAACCTAGAACCCCTGCACAGATATAGTCCATGGCAGGTCAGTGTCCAAGTGGGTTACCTAGTAATGGGAAGAGGGACTGCCTCTGACATAATCTGATTGGCCTGCTCTTTGATCACCTCCCCCTGAGGGGGGAGCAGCCCTACCAGGCCACAGAAGAGGACAATGCAACCACTTTTGATGAGAATTGATAGACTAAGATCAGAAAGGAGAGGAGAACCTCCCCTATCAGTGGACTTGGGGAGGGGCATGCATGCAGAAAAAGGAGGGAGGGTGGGACCGGGAGGGGAGGAGGGAGGGGCTTATGGGGGGATACAAAATGAATAAAGTGTAATTAATAAAAAATTAAAAAAGTTAAAAAAATAAAATAAAAAAATCTCAAATGTATTTGGGTTGTGTCATTAGGCACTGATGTACTCAAAGCAGGAGATGCAGTACCACCATGGGGACACAAAAGAGGGTCTTAGATTTAGAATATATATATATATATATATATATATATATATATATATATATATATACACACACACACACACACACACACACACACTCCCTGGCACCAGTGCCGTGAAATGTGAAATGGGGTCCTCTGCTCCATTGAGGAACAGCCATGGAGGAACAGCTGTGAGGTAACCTTCCACACTACAGCAAAGGAAACAGCCTCACCTCCCCC
The DNA here is from genome assembly GCF_907164565.1 of Psammomys obesus. Lineage (NCBI taxonomy): Eukaryota > Metazoa > Chordata > Mammalia > Rodentia > Muridae > Psammomys > Psammomys obesus. The sequence goes on from NW_026590681.1 coordinate 5,441,322, forward strand.
TTCCACCTCTGTTTACCTTGAACAGGTGATTTCCATGCAGTTAAAACTAGAAATTTACATTTCACAGTGCTTTAATTTGGTGGAAACAAATCAGGTATCTCTAACACCTATAGACTATATAGAATCTTTCAAGATTCTTGCTAAAATTTAAAAACCAGTCTCACATAATTTAGGTTGTGAGAATAAGTTTGCTGAAGGTTTATGCTAATGTGATTGGGGCTGGCAGTCTACACAATTTTCTTTGGGATATTTTTCTCATTTCACTCTTTAAGTAGTAGTTTCAATAAGAATACAGATGGAAGAAATATGTAGTGTTATTAATCTGAGTTTAAATTGTTTGGAAGATATACCTGGCATTCTTTTTTTAAATTTCTTTTTTATTTTTATTTTTTTTTATTAATTACACTTTATTCATTTTTGTATCCCCCCATAGGCCCCTTCCTCCTCCCCTCCTGGTCCCACCTTCCCCCCCTTTCTGCATGCATGCCACTCCCCAAGTCCACTGATAGGGGAGGTCCTCCTCTCCTTCTTTCTGATCTTACTCTATCAGTTCTCATCAGAAGTGGCTGCATTGTCAGGGTTCTAGGTTATCTCCACGGATAGTCCTTGGTTGGAGTATGAGTCTCTGGGAAGTTCCCTGTGTTCAATTATCTTGTTCTGTTGCTCTCCTTGTGGAGTTCCTGTATTCTTTTATAAAATTATAACTTTGAAATTTGTAAAGTTAGAAATTAGAACCCAAATTAACTTTCCATTTTGTCAGTTTATTTTTCTCAACTATATTATTAAACATTAACATTTTAATCCATTTCTTGTAAAACAGCACAAGAATGTTCAGCTAATTTATGCTTTCCTATACAATGTTGGAGATGGTATCATATTCACTATTTTAATAATAGTGTATTTGGTATTATATTTGAAAATGGTGTATCCAATGTAGTTCTAGGGAACATATCTGTTTTCTGGCTTGTGAAAGATTACTAATCTGCAGATCAGGTTTTAACTCGTTGCAGAGTAAGGGTCTGTATTTAAGTTTCATGTGTGTTCCATCATCTTTTTCTCAGTAACTTATGCAATGGAAATGTTACAATAATCCATTCCTTCAATGGTAGTGGGCTGAAAAGAGATGTGTAAATTGTTCAAATCCCAACTTTAGACTTTACTGGTGAAGAGAGCACTGCGAAGGCTGGTTGCATGCCACCCATTTTCATGACTTGATCTGAGGAACCTGTCAACGAAGGCATGAAGAAGAGCAATGCTTAAGACTGATTGGCAGTCTTCTTCAGAGTTAATAGAAGGAAATCTATATGAGTCACCTGCTGCTATACCACTCCTGGGCATATTTCTAAAATATGTTCAACTATACAACAAAGTCATTTGCTCAGCCATGTTTATAGCAGCTTTATTCATAATAGCCATAATCTGGAAACAACCCAAATGTCCCTCAACTGAGGAATGGATACAGAAATTGTGGTACTTTTACATAATGGATTACTACTCAGCTATTAAACACAAGGAAATTATGAAATTTGTAGGCAAATTTTGGGAACTGAAAAAGGTCATCTTGAGTGAGGTAACCCAGAGGCAGAAAAACACACATGGTATATACTCACTCAAAAGTGGTTATTAGGCATATAACATAGGATAAGCATACTAAAATAGTAAAACATACTAAAATAGTAAACATACTAAAATAACTACATACTATAGTTATAAAAAAAACCTAAACAACAAGGAAGAACCTAAGGAATATGCTCAATCCTCATTTAGAAAGGCAAACAGGATAGACATTGGAAGCAGGAGAAGACAGGGAACAGGACAGGAGCCTACCACAGAGGGCCTTTGAAAGACTCCACTGATCAAGGTATTGAAGCAGAGGCTGAGACTCATATCCAAACTTTGGACAGAATGCATGGAATTTTATGAAAGAAGGGGGAGATAGAATGACCTGGAGGGGACAGGGGCTCCAAAAAGAGACCAACAAAGCCTAAAAACCTGGGCCCTGAAAGGCCTGCAGAGATTGATACATCAACCAAGGACCATGCATGGAGAGGACCTAAAATCCCCTGTTCAGCTGTAGCCCACAGACGCAGTCTCCAAGTGGGTTCCCCAGTAAGGGAAGCAGGGGCTGTCTCTGACATGAGTTTAGTGGCTGAATCTGTGATCACCTCCCCGTGGGGGTTGCAGCCTTGCCAAGCCACAGAGAAAGACAATGCAGTCAATCCTGAGGAGACATGATAGGTTAGGGTCAGATGGAATGAGAGGATGTCCACCCCTATTAGTGGACTAAGGGAGAGACATAAGGGAGAAGAGGGAGGGTGAGATTGGGAGGAGACAAGGGAGTGAGCCACAGCCAGGATACAAAGTGAATAAATTGTAATAAATAATAATTAATAAAAAAAAACAGAAATCCTATGTGCTGGTTAGTTTTTGACAACTTGGTATGAACCTAGATATACCTGAAAGAAGGAAATCACAACGAAGGATTTGCTTCCATCAAATTGTCCTGTGGGCATGTGTGCTTGGTATATTCTTGATTAATGATCAACGTCGGAGGTGCCAAACCACATTGGTTGGTACCACCCATCAGGTGGTCCCAGGTTTCATACAAGAGCTCAGAAAACCTTGGAGAGCAACCCAGGAAGCAGTGTTCCATCCTGGCAGGTGCCTCTGCTCCTACTTGAGTAAGAACTGATTTCCCTTAATCACAGACTCTGATCAGGATTTGTAAAGAAGATAAATACATTCCTTCCCGAAGATGTTTAGAAACAATACTAGGACACCCTGTTCTAGATTCTAAATTCATAGACAAAAAAACAAACAAACAAACAAAACATATATGTGTGTTTACATAATCACTTGTCCTTTGGGAAAAGAAGGTTGAAGGATTCAGATCTTAAAGTCTGATGTGGAAACAAGGCCCCTCTCTACTCTTAGGATGAAGGCTGTGATACACTGTGGTAGAGGCATCATGAATATGCTTAATTTGCTAAAAGCAAGCTGTCTTTGCCCACTAACAAGTATAAACCAAACACTTGCATGTTGGTGGTTATAATTACCTCCTTCTTCTCACTGTAAACACAAGTATCAGATTTGTAATTTATCTTCAGAGTTCACTGTCAAAAAGCGGCACACGGTTTTTGGTGGTAGAGATGAGACTTTAAAGTGAAAGCAGAATTATTCCTGAGACCACATGGTTCAGTCTGGTTCTGCCTTCATCCTGTCAAGAACATGGATGACAAGGGCTAAGCTCTCAATCTTCTCTTCTGCAAGGGTGTTGAGATTAGATGACATTGTAAATTATGATTCAATCCAATAGTCACTAAAAATACAAGGCTCTCCTCCCTGTCCTCTGTTTAATTAACATCTTTTACTAATTTAATATAAACTTAACAACTCAGGGATAGCTGAGGTTCCAGATCATTTATGATCATAATCAAATGAAATGTCTCAGATTCTGGTTTCTTATCTTTAAAACAGGATAAAAATTGTTGATAGCTGTTGGTGATCCTGAGGTCAGATATAGTAATATCTACAGAGCAGGCTATGCTCTTAGGGAAGCAAATGTCACTTGTAATAAAAGTAACGAAATAACTCTAGAATGCATTCACATCCCAAGTAGTCCCTAAAGGTATCTGGGCATCTGCTACCCCCAGTTTGATGGCCTTTGATTAAATACAAATGTCTGCCAAGATTCATTAAGGGTCATTCTAGAAAATTGTTACTGCCCTGGAATGCCCCTAGTTTGTTGTTTGGTAAATTAGCAAAGAGCTCTTGGGGAATGCCGGGAGCCATGCTGGCATGACCTGGACGTACTGTGTCAGTCCATCCACAATCAACAAGCAGCATTCTTCCTCATAGATCCTAGGAGATTACTCCAGTTTGAAAGCAGTGTATGCTGACAATGCATGATGCCATGAAACCCTTAGTGTTAAATTTTAACAAAATAATTGTCCACTTAGCTACTGATAATATATATCAGACATTGTTACAGTTGAGATTCTTAATATTTTTTCTGTTTTCTTTTTATTTTTATTGATTACAGTTTATTCACTTTGTATCCCCCCTGTAGTTCCCTCCCTCCTCCCCTCCTAATCCCACCCTTCCTCTCACTTCTCCACCCATGCCCCTCCCCCAGTCCATTGATAGGGGAGATCTTCCTCCCCTTTCTTCTGATCTTAATCTATCAGATCTCATCAGGAGTGACTGCATTGTTTTCCTCTGTGGCCTTGTAAGGCTGTTCCCCTCTCACCTGGAGGTGATCAAAGAGCAGGCCAATCAGTTCATGTCAGAGACAGTTCCTGTTCCCCTTACTAGGGTACCAATTTAGAGATTGAACTGCTATGGGCTACATTTGTGTAGGGGTTCTAGGTTATCTCCATGCATGGTCCTTGGTTAGAGTATCAGTCTCAGAAAATACCCCTATGCCCAGATTTTTTGGTTCTGTTGTTCTCCCTGTGGAGCTCCTGTCCTATCCAGGACTGACTATTGCCTACTTCTTTCATAGGATTCCCTGCACTCTGCCCAAAGTTTGCTATGAGCCTCAGCATCTGCTTTGATACCCTGCAGGGTAGAACCTTTCAGAGGCCTTCTGTGGTAGGCTCCTGTCCTGTTCCTTGTTTTCTTCCTCTTCTGATGTCCACTCTCTTTGCCTTTCTGAACGGGGATTGAGCATTTTAGTCAGCATCCTCCTTCTTGATTAGTTTCTTTAGGTGTACGAATTTTAATAGGTTTATCTTATCTTATATGTCTAATACCCACTTATGAGTGAACATATACCCTGTGTGTCTTTCTGCTTCTGAGATACCTCACTCAGGAGGATCTTCTCCAGTTCCTACCATTTGCCTGCAAATTTCATGATTTCCTTGTTTTTTATTGCTGAGTAATATTCCATTGTGTAGATGTACCACAATTTCTGTATCCATTCCTCAACTGAGGGGCATCTGGGCTATTTCCAGCTTCTGGCTATTACAAATAAAGCTGCTACAAACATGGTTGAGAAAGTGTCCTTGTTTTATACTTGAGGGTCTTTTGGATATATGCCTAAGAGTTGTATAACTGGATCTTGAGGTGGAACTAGTAAAACGTCCAGGCTCTGGACATCAAGAGCACTGTGGGCAAGCCCCAGCACCTGTACTAGGACACCCCAATAAACCTTAGTACTACCACTCCTTTGATCTGCCTGTGAGTAACTGCAGCGTGTTCTGAAGCTCAAACACAGCCTCAGTGTAAATAGTGAGTTCCAAGTAAGGATGGGTGTAGTGGCATTAACCTCAAAACTAAACAGACACTTGGGAGCCTTATCCCAAAACCAAGCCTGTGTGTGGAAGGATCCTGTAAGAGCTTCTGCTTGTCTGGCTGTCTAAAGCCACAAGAGAACTAGCTTGTAGTTCTTGTTCTATGTTGACATAAACTCAGCTCATCCCCAAGACAGGAGCTGGTGACTTCAGCCTGCACTAAGCACAATTACCCTGCATCCAGTGTCCTTTCTTCTGTCCCCAACCTGACCTCTACTTGTAAGCTTATGAACAAAACTGTGGGAAGAATTTAGAACTCTTTTCTTGAAGGGGGTCTTAGTTCCCAGGAAGAACAACTAAAACCTAATTCCAGTATGGTCAGAGGTGGGGTGTGGGAAAGGATCTTCACCAACCCTATATCTGACAGCGGGCTAGCATCCAGTATATATAAAGAATTCAAGAAGTTAAACAGTAACAAATCAAGTAATCCAGTTAAAAAATGGGGTACATGGCTAAACAGAGAATTCTCAATAGAGGATTATCGAAAGGCAGAGAAACACTTAAAGAAAATGCTCAATGTTCTTAGTCATCAGGGAAATGCAAATCAGAACGACCCTGAGATTTCACCTTACATCCATCAGAGTCGCTAAGATCAAAAACTCAAGTGACAACACATGCTGGAGGGGATGTGGAGAAAGAGGAACCCTCCTCCACTGCTCGTAGGAATGTAAACTTGTACAACCACTTTGGAAATCAACCTGGCGCTTTCTCAGACAATCAGGAATATTTAGGTTCTTACTATTTTTTAGGCCATGCATTTAAGATCACAATGATGAGAAGTAGACTATGTCAAAATGCAATTATTCATTTAAAATACAGTAACAAAAATTGTTCAAAAGATGTTATTTGACGAATGCAGTTACCTTTGTCATTGTGTACATTAAGCTTAAAAGATGCATCCGTTGATATGACCTACAAAGGTCTCTTACCTGGCCATCATGGCTGAACTTGTTTTAATGAGTGCCCCCTGGAGCACAGTCATTTTACCCACTGTACTGTGCTAGCAATTTTGTCTGAGTGTCATTTTGTATGTTGATAGAGAAAAAAAAAGAGAGAGAGAAATGTCTTAGAAAATGTTTTACTTATTACTTGGTGAATGATTAAAGCCAACTAAAAGCCAATTAGTATAAGTAAAAAGTGAACCTTCCTGTGGTGTGTGTATATGTGTGTGTGGAGTAAGAAAAGAGAAAGAGACAGAAAGACAGAGTCAGAGAGTCAGAGCAACAGAGAGAGCTTTCAGGATAAGTATTTGCAATATGCTCTGTTATCTATCAGTTTTGCACAGTAGGAACATGTGTGCTTTTCATTTTTGTCTGAGGAAAATGGACTTTCAACTCTATGTTCTAAGACTGACTGCTGTTTTAAAAGAAACCAAATCACTAGAGCTTATTTCCATATTATACAGAAACTATCAGGAGTTCTGACATACATTAAATATGGCTTTAAATGTATTTAAATGCCAGCAAGCTTGAGTAATTAAGTAGTAAACAACTACAAAAAAGTGAAAAAGACAGAACGATCAAGAAGACAGGTTGCTTCCATTGCCAAAACACATAGCTTTGAAAACTGCATGGTCTCTTGTATTGGCTGGGCTTTTTGGCAAGAAATAGCATTGTACATGAAGCCAAATAGTGCAATTTTTTCCTTCGACAACCAATTGGAGTAGCTCATCCTTTGCTTTCATATTGAAAACATTGTCAGGATATCACAAAGAAAGAAAGTATACTCATTATTTGATGAGTGCATTTGCACTGAATTTATTTTTCTTTGTTCAAGTTCTTAGCCAAATTGAGAGGTGTTGAAAAAAGCCAAGGTCCTTATGCACCAGGAATAAACCTCTGATTTGGGAGGATACAATAAATGTCTTATAGTGAATAATAATGAAGAAAAGCACATGGCATCCAGTGATACAGAAGAAACCAGAGCACAATTCTCACAAAATTAAGCAGAAGGAGAAACTAGAAGTTTCATAAATCTTTTAAATCCATTTTTTGAATAATCAATGTAAGTAAGTAATGTAACAGGGGTTTATCTTATTACTTATGAGTGTTAGTCATTAATTTAGATTTCTTGGGTGTAATTTGATAGATTTTTACAAGCTTTTGTGCTCCATGTTTGTGTCTGTCTTCTGTCTTTGTGTCTGTGTGTGGGTATGTGCATGTGTGTGCAGTGCCTGAGGAATCAGGAATGGGGCATCCTTCCCCAAGGACTGGACTTAGTAGAGTTTGGGAGCTGTCCTGAGGTGCTAGGAACTGAACTTGGGTTCTCTGCAAGAGCAACTAGTGCTCTTACCCATTGAGGCAACTCTAACTCCTGAGTGTCTATGCTTTCTATTCATCTGCCTACCTCACAGAAAGCCAGTGTTTCACAATTTCACCTTATACTTCTGTGTGATTTTCCTGGATCAACAGTGACAAGGGTGTAAAGTTCTATGTAATGATAATATATGCCCAGCTGCTTTACTATTTAAGGCAGCTTATACTTCAACTTCTGTCAGGGTCTCTCTAACACTTTCGTTCTTATTCTCTATGCACCTTGCCCATCTTTCACCACAGCTTGTCCAACACACACTTATTTTACCTTTTGTTATAGTGGATATATAATGTATATTTGATTCACAAGCTAAGCAAAAAAGTTTATTCTTCTGGTTTGTAAACTGTGCCATTGGTCTCCATTTCATGACTAACATATGTGCACTGAATTGTACTAGGTTATATTCAGGTTTTAAAATATTTCTTTAACTACATTTATTGAACCAATTATTTTGCCATACTTTTAATCTCCACTTCTTTGTTTGTGTATTAGTGGATGGCTATATACATTCATTTTTATTCTGTAATAATTTATACAGGTAACAAGCTTTTGAAGACATTTGCTTGTATGCCTTATTAGATAGTACGTCCCCAATATTTTCAAATGAATTTTTTCTAGTCTAATCTGAAATATTTTCCACAGTTTTCTCTTGTATGTGTTGCACACAAGGCTGGTTATTTGGGGATTCAAGGCCATGTCTATATCTGTGGAGTTCTCCAGAATTCCTCAATGATGCCAATAGAAGTGGCCACTTTTTAAAAGATTGCATTAATCTTTCTTTAAAAGCTTGGTAAATTACAGCATTATTCAGTCGCATTCTTCTGTTGGTATCAATCTTAATTGTTTTCTCCTCAAAAGTTTTATGTAAGTCTTGGGTTCAAAATTTTAATGTCAACAGATTTTAGTGACTGATATCCATGCTATATGTCCTATTCGGGGTTCTCTAGAGTAACAGAACTTATGGAATGAATGAATGAACATATCTGTATATAAATAAATTTATGTATATAAATAATAAATGTATATAAATAAACAAACCATATATATAAATATATATATGTAAACATATATGGTTTGTTGAAATAGCTCACAGTCTGCAGTCCAGCTAATCCAACAATAAATAACCATGAATTGAACAATCAAGAATCTAGTAATTACTCGGTCCCACAAGTCTGGTATCTCAGCTAGTGTTCTTTATATGCTGGAATCCTGAAGAACTACTTTCCAAAGCCAGGAAAGGAATAGATGTGCTTGCAAGGAAGGGCAGGCAAAGAGCAAAAGCTTCCTTCCTCTATGTCCTTATGTAGGCTTACAGCAGAAGGTGTGATCCAGATTAAAGGTGTGTCTTCTGGCCTCAAGATCTGGATTAAAGGCCCCTGTCTTCCTACCTCAAGTTCTGAATCAAAGGTGTGTGTTTTCCCATGGATTCGCCCTCTTCAAAGCAAGCAGAATATCTCTCACATGCATTCCCTCCACTTCTGGAATTTAGTTCATTCCAGATACAGTCAAATTGACAGCCAAAAATAACATCAAAAATAACACTAAATTCTAAGCTTCTTCAACATCTTTAGAAATGAGAAGCAGGTTTTAAATTGATGTGACTTAAAGACCCCAAGGGAGGTAATTTCCTGACAGACACCAATTATTACAAAGGAAATGAGAGTACTTATGAACAAGCCACTTACTTTAATTTCTTATGTCTATATATATTTCTCTGAACTTTCCAGTTTCCCGTCAGAATACATTTTACCTCCTAGGTCTCCAGTTCTTCAGTTATGCAGTGATAAAGTAATCAGTGCCCTCTCAGTTTCTGGTGACACAGCAATGAGAAGACCTCAGCTGAAGAGTGCATGTAAATTATCAAGTTCCTTTTCATCATACCACAGTATGTCAATGTGAGGGTTGCCTCTGATAATGTTCCCATAAATTTGGGTGCTTGCATCTATGGAGCATGGAGAAACCAGAGGTTGATGCCACACATATTCCTCATGAGTTCGCCACTCTATTTTTTTGCATCAGTGCCTCTCTCTGAATATGGAGCTGGTTTACTTTGGTTTATCTGGCTAGTTAGCTTACTTCAGGTATTCAGGTTTGGCTTCTCAGATGACTGATGACAGAAATCTGTGGTGTTTGCTGGGTGCTGACATCTACCATAGCATTTTGGAAGTACCATATTAATGAGCTATTGAGCTACACTACTGTCCTATAAGGCTGCCCTGGACCCACATTCTTAGAGCAACATCAAGTAGCATTCCTAGAACTAAGCAGATCTCCGTGTGTCTATTAGAGTGGAATACAGGGGAGCAGCTAGTGGCCTCGTTGATTAGTGTCTACACTATTTTTAACTTTCATATTCTATGAATTCCATCTGAAGATGAAGTGGATCAATGAATAGGACTTGATTTAGTCCAGATGCTGGTGGATTTGTTCCTTTTTGTTTGTTTGTTTGTTTGTTTGTTTTCCAAAAGAAAGAGCATTTCATGGAGTAGTAAGGATTGCCTTGCACTTTAATCACACAGTTTGTTTGTTTGTTTGTTTGTTTGTTTGTTTGTTTGTTTGTTTTTCATAAGAGAACATTTGGTCAGTTCTTAGCAGCAGTCAGCACAGGCAATTTTGAATTTGAGATAAGGCCTACACAATTGATAAGAGGGGCTAGAGAGATGTATGAGAGACAAAAACATTTTCCTGCTTTTGCAGAGGACTTGGCTGCCTTGTGGTCCATAACCTTGGTAACTGCAGTTGCAGGAAATTTATTGACCTCTGGCCTCTACTGGCATGAAGCACAGAGGTAGTACACAAATGCACCTGCAGCCAAAACACCCATATGCACAGAAATAACTATAAATTGCATGGACTGTTTTCACACCTACTTGCTAATAATATAGTTTTGATAATAGTCACTCCAATGACTGACCATACTACTATTATTATCAATCTTGGCTTGATGTGATTTATAAGAAAATACTATGCTGTAAAATTTCTGCTGTCTACTATATTCTAGAGGTTCCTACTCTAGTCCAAAATATTCTGTTTGACCATTATGTCTTTCCTACTTTTCAAAATAACTTCACGCAGATTTGTTCTAAAATATAGTGGTTAAATTTAGACAAAAATACGTGTTCTGCAGCATGTGTTGATAGTGCCCGGACACACCACCTACAATGCTTCTCCACACTGAAGGCTTTGCAAACATTGCTCAATCTCAACCAGGGCATCCTTTAAAAAGGAGAAGAAATAAAATACAAATACGGGTAATCCAGAGAGTAAGCAGATACCCATGCAAAGGAATATCTTGTTAAATATATAAGGGATTGACAGGTTCCTAGAGACTTACCACCCTTACCATGTGTTTACAAATAACTGAGTGAAAGGAATAAAGTTAGGAGTTATGAGACTAGCCATTCTATTCACAAACTTAGAAACTGCATCAATATGCCCTCTCCTGAATATTTTGACATCTGGGTAACAGAGCTATTCCAGTTGAGAAAAGTCTCCCAGGAGCTACAGAAGGAACATTTGAGGAGGAAAGTGCACCTCAAATTGGTGCAAACAGATTTTAATAAAGCTAGTATTTATGAAGGAAGATTACATTCCATCCACTAGAATTTGAAACGATTTCATTTTTATTGACACTTTCATTCCATTTGATGTGTTAAGACACAAATTAATGATGTCCTTACCGTGTTTAATAACAGAAAGCAAAGCTGTGAGTCGTTCACCCTCCAACATGAAGCAGTGGAGGAAGATCCACCCCTTTTGTGGCGTTAAGGACTGCTGCTGCATCTGAGCACCAATCAACATTCACACAGCTGAAGTTTTTCCAACTCAGCATGCAAACTCGATGAACTTCCTACAAAGCCAACTGAAAAACTTAGAATAACCAAGTGTAAAGTCACCATGACACCCAGTGAGCTAGACTGTTGACATTTTTTTTTTCTCAGCACCTTAAACCAAAAATAGTTTGGAAAGTATCTGGGGATAAACAGTGCTAATGCCAATGGCTAATTTTGAAATGTCTAATTTGATGTGGTTATGTGGGCCCTCAAAAAAGAAGACTTGAGTAAAAGATATCACAAGAGCTGCCTTTGAGATGGCCTGATTGAACAGTGTTAAGAAAAAAAAAATATATGGACATTGCCATCCTGTTTGCAGGCAATATCACAGGAGCAAAGACATGCCAGAGACATGTTGTTTACTTTTGGAAATGTTTTTAAAAAGTGGAAAGTCAGCTAAAAAAATAAAATTATTTTTCATTATTAATGTCTTAAAATATTTCTTAATTTAAAGGACACTTTCTTCAGTGAAGTTTCATGGCTTAATCTAGTTTTCATGGCTTAATCTTGCCAGTATCATTGCAGTTTGCCTTACTCTGTCTACTGTAAAGCATTAAACATCATTCTAAACAACATATTAATAAATTTCCGCATTTCTTCAACTCGGGGAAAAGTCCATAGTATTTGTTTGCACAAAACACATTATAAAGCCTAAAATAAGTTGGCCTAATTTGTCATTTTTATTTACCAATGTGATTTGGGTTTCCTTGTACACATATTAATTACAGAAAATGTCTCAAAGTCTCCACTACCTATTAAATTCATCTCTGTAAGGTTGGTACACTTGGGGTTCACAGAGAACAGATTGTTTGGAGAAATACAGCACCACAAAATGTAGCAAAATTAATAAGATCCATCTAAACTAAACTGTACACAATCAATTTTCTTCTGAGGAGTGATCATTTTACTTTGAGAGACAATAAACTTCCATCTACAAAAGAGTGTTCAATGTGCTCTGAAAACACTACTTGAGTGATGACTGCAAGTCTCATGGTCAGATCAGAAATTTACCATGTTGTAATAAAATACATATGGCTCATAAAATTGCATTTGCATATTTCCTGTGGTCTTTTGACAGAGAAATACTTTGAGCCAGGGTTTTCACCTCATCAGCTATAACACAATAAAGCACGTATTCAGCATCATGACTTCAAATCCATTTACTGTTTGTGAGATACTAAAAGCCACTTCTATTTTCGGGTATATCTCCAGGCCAATGTTGTCAGGTTCCTAGAGACTTACCACCCTTACCATGTGTTTACAAATAACTGAGTGAAAGGAATAAAGTTAGGAGTTATGAGACTAGCCATTCTATTCACAAACTTAGAAATTGCATCAATCTGCCCTCTCCTGAATATTTTGACATCTGGGTAACAGAGATATTCCAGTTGAGAAAAGTCTCCCAGGAGCTACAGAAGGAACATTTGAGGAGGAAAGTGCACTTTTCAGTTGCTTTAACTCCACTCAAATGTGTGTGGGCAGGCAGTCTTATCTGTTTTCTGCTGTTCTTTAGCCAGTATTTTATATCATAGCTTATTGCTCTGGCACTGAAGTGACACCTTCAAATTCTGTCTTCGGAAAGTATGACTGAAAATAATATGTTTGCTATGGCTTTTTTAAAACTTCATTGTAACTTTCTACAAAACTATATCTGTCCTATCCCAGTGGTTGTTAAGGATGAGAATAGCTGCCTTTTATTTTGAAATATGACCTATGTCATCTTCTGTAGTACTTATCAGAACAATAATCTGAGTTTGGCATTATCAACCCACATAGAATCTGAGGCTCAGAAGACTAGAAAGTGTCTCAATGGTTAAGAGCACTGGCTTCACTTCCAGAAGTCCTGAGTTCATTTCCACCACCCACATGGTGGCTCACAACCATTTATAATTATAGTCCTCTGGGATCAGAAGGACTCTTTGGTGTGCAGATGTACATGCAGGGAAAATACCCATATACATGCAAAACATAAATAACTAAACATTCACAATTTCTTTTAGTTTGCAAATCTAGCCTATGGAGTCGACTTTACATTTGAGTTATAAATCTTGCTACAGACTCTAAATTTGTCTTCTTTTCACTTATCAACAAATCTTGAACTGTGAATGTCAGTATTTTCTAGCTGTTTATTCTGATTCCTGTTTACTTATACCTATAGTTACAAGATTTTTTTTTTTTAAATATCCTGTCATCTTGTTAAGTAAGTTGCTATCTGAAATCTGGTCATCATTTTGTTCAGCTTTTTTATTGCCTTGGCTGATTTCAGCATCTTGTTACCAACATACTTTTACTCTGATGTTAGCATCTTTCAAAGGTTCATCTAGTCTTCTGACATCAGCTCTAGAAGTCTACACAGACATATACACAGACTTACCATCACTTGAAACTATTTCATACAAAAAGGGGATACTCCAAGAACTTTACTTCTAACAGAGCTGATTACCACTCAACCTCACTGCCACTCTGCTTTTCTCTAAGTCACCTAAAAATGAATGTTTAATCCAAATCCAGTTACTTTAGCCCCGATGGAAAGAAACAGAAGGGAATTGTTATGAACCTCAAAATCATGAACTTCAAATATGCCCTGCACAGTAAACCTGATTATGTTCACTGAGAAACCCAGTAGGGAAGGTAATAGGAAGTAGTTAGTATCAAAATTTTGATGATCAAGATTTTCATCCTTCTGATTCCAGGGACATCTAGTGCATTCTGAGCAATCTGTGGCTCCGTAAACGAAGTTGTCAGTCATTGTGTAATGTTTTCATTGTAGTTTTCAGTTCAGTCTTCTGCATAACAGCAATAGGAGTAGCTAGGCATAAATGTAGGCATCACCTTGTTGTGAAAGAGTCCCCCAACAACTTCATCAAAAGTAATGTATTGATACATTGACAGGAGTTTACTGAACGCATTGGAAAGACTCTAACTAGTAGTGTTTTCAAAGCAAAGACTCATGACTAAACCTCTGGCAGAGTACAGGGAATCATAAGAAAGAAGGGGAGTTAGACTGATGTGGAAAGGATAGGAGCTCCACAAGGACCAAAGATATCTGGGCACAGGGTCATTTCTGAGACTGACATGCAACCAAGGACCATGTATGAATGTAACCCAGAACCTCTGCTCAGATGTAGCCTGTGGTAGCTCAGTAACCAATTGGTTTCCCATAGTGAGGGGAACAAGGACTATTTCTAACAGGAACTCAATGACTGGCTCTTTGACCTCCCCACCCCCCAAGGGAGGAGCAGTCCTGGAGGCCACGGAGGAGGGCTTTGCAGCCAGTCCTGAAGATACCTGATAAAACAGGATCAGATGAATGGGGAGGAGGTCCCCCCTATCAGTGGACTTGGCAAGGGGCAGGGTGGAGATGAGGGAGGGAGGGAGGGACTGGGAGGGAATGAGGGATCGGGACACGGCTAGGATACAGAGTTAATAAAATGTAACTGATAAGAAAAAAATAAAATACAAAAAAAAAAAAAAAGTAATGTATTTTGGGTCTAAGGTGTCCCCTCAAAGCTCATGTTAAAGCTTTGTACTGAATGTTGCTTTGAGAAGAGACAGAGCTTTGTAAGTGGACCGGGTCATAATTAAGGGACAATTAGGCAGTAGGAAAGAATTTAGAGACAGCATTGAGACTCAAGATGCAGGTCATTTAGGCCATGTCTAAAAAGGGTACATTAAGGCATCAACTTTTCCCTAATTGTCCTTGCTTCCTGGATGAACTGGGTTTTGTTTCCCAAACACTTATACAATGATATACTGCCTTATCACAGGTCCAAAAACAATTGGGTTGCAAGATCATTTTCTGGAAACTCTAAAACCATGAGTCAAATGAGACTTTCTTTCCTTGAGTCTCATTACTCTAAGAGAGTTTATTACTCTGGTGGGAAGATGATTAATACAAAAGAATAAATGTACGGTGTTTTGAATTTGAATTTTCTTTATTTTGTTTTACTGTTTTTTTTATCTTAGTAAAGATTAAAGGCATAAGATTCTTATAAATTTTAATTTACCAATTTCACTGTAAGAGCTCATTTATAAGCCAATACTGTGCTTTTATACATTCCTGACAATCAAATCTACTTCATTTATCCCAACAACATGAAGAACAGTATTCATATTATGTAAAACGTACATATTTCAAAGACTGGAATGCTTGTATCCATTTCAAGATGTATGTGCCAAAATTTAAGACTGTGTTCCTATTAAGAAGGGAAACTTTTGTGACACAATGAATGTCTCATAAAAGATGCCTCACACAGAATCTATACATCTACTCTTCCCTGCCTTCCATGACATAAAGACACAGCCCTTCTTCCTCTTGCAGAGGGCCTTAGCACTCAAAGTACCAGCTTGGAGAACAGATCAGACACTGTCTGGAAGCTGAATTGATCTTGTCTTACCAAGATACTAGGACTAACATAAATAAATTTATAGCAAAGTATTTGCCTAAAGTATTTTATGATATAATGCAAATGGACTAAGATGAGCATTGGATGGATCTGATATTCAAAATGAGGAAGATGTTACTGCAAGTAAGACAACCAATGAGGCAGAGAAATGTGTGTCACTTTGCTCTGTTGCTGCTTTTGATCATTGTGCAGTTCTGCTTTGCAAAATTATTGACTCATTGTTTTATTTACAATGCAAAGGACAAAAATATAGAAATTTGATGTATAAAACCTTGTTTGTTACCAGGCCATGGAAGATGACAATGCAGCCATTCCTGATGTGATCTGATAGACTAAGATCAGAAGGAAGGAGAGGAGGACCTCCCCTATTAGTGGACTTGGGGAGGGGCATGCATGAAGAAGGGGAAGGGAGGATGGAACCCGAAGAGGAGGAAGGAGGGACTTATGGGGGGGATACAAAGTGAATAAACTGTAATTAATAAAAATAAATAAATTAAAAAAACCTTGTTTGTTAAAGATTGAAGTGATAGGATCAGAATATAGAATCTCACACTGAACATATGTTCAATCTGTACTCAACTTTATATTCAACAATCCAGAATTTCATATATACTGGATGCTTAATAGTGTCTGAAGAATACGCATGAGCTAATGATAAGTTTTTAAATGATGGAATTAAAAATGAACAATATAGGGATGTTACATATTTTCAGTAATGCTATTTTAAGAAAAATACCATAAAATTGTTAAAAGTAAAACACCAGGGATGAAGTAACATGTCTCATTGATGTAAGGGCACTTAACATACACGCCTGAGAATCTGGGTCTAACTGTGGACCCCTCTTAGAGGCAGAGGAAGAATTGACTTGGCTAAGCTGTCCTCTGACAGCCACATGCACAGTGTGGCAAAGTGTGCCACACAGGCATCACAAGCACAATAATAAAAATAGTTTTTAACTGAAGATATTAAAAATAGAAAGACGAATTACTGGACATCTTCCCAACGCTATTGCTTGTATTTGTTTTGGAAGTCAGATGCGTGGATACACTGGAACCCAGCTACCATAGTTTCAAGAACTGTTCACCCTGTCTCCATGGCAGGTGCCATGGCCTATTGTCAGAGTCCACATGTTACACAATGAAGGGCCAATTCAAATTTTAAAGAAATGAGTTGCTGAAATTCTGTCAGTTCAAATTTTAGAATTACAAAAAAAAAAAATAGCATAGTAAAAATGTTTTTAAATAAAAGTTAATTAGCTTTCAAATTATTCAGAAAAAAAATCACAGTTTTCCTCTTTAATGCAAAGCTGAGAAAAACACAGGGTGACCTGACAGTGTTACTATTATTACTGTTATTATTATTTAGTGCACTTTCCATCCTAATCCACAATGGCTGGCTCCCTCTTTTTCTTTGAAAAATATTCTTTTATTTTTTCCCATTCAGAAACTGGTAAATCAGTAGGCCTATACTATGCTGGAAATACATTATTTTCCACAGTGCCTGCAGGCTTCTTACAGCGAGTGTTACATTGACAGGTTGGAAGCATGGCAAGTTTATGTAAGCAGAATTAGACTCATGCAGTAGCGACTTTGGAGAAGGAGGACTGAAGAAACATCGGGATTACAGCCAAGACTGACCCTGAATCTTTAGATAATTAGTAGATTTGTACCAATTTTCTTTGTTTGCTTTTGGAGACTTTTTTGGTTTTAAATGCTTGGGCATATTAATTTTAATTCCCAGGGTTTTCATAACTCCTAATTCTGACAAGAGATACAATAGCAATGTTTCATGTAGCATCCCACTTTTCCTTAGCTCAATTTCATGATGTGAGGGCACTTAAAAAAAAAAAAAACTTTATCCACAAGGAGAGCAACAGAACCAAAATAATCTGGGCCCAGTGGGTCTTTTCTGAGACTGATATTCCAACCAAAGTCCATTCAGGGAGATAATCTACAACCCCTGCTAGATGTAGCCCATGGTAGTTCAGTGTCCTAGTGGGTTTCCTAGTAGTGGAAACAGGGAGTGTCTCTGACATGAACTCAGTGGCTGGCTCTTTGATCACCTCCACCTGAGGGGGAACAACCTTACCAGGTCACAGGGGAAGACAATGCAGCCACTCCTAATGAGACCTGATAGGCTAGGGTCAGAAAGAAGGAGAGGAAGCCTAACCTTATCAGTGGACTTGGGGAGGGACATGGGTAGGGAGAAGGGAGAGGGAGAATGGGATTGGGGGAAAGGAGGGAGGGAGCTACAGGGGGAATACAAAGTGAGTAAACTGTGATTAATAAAAATAAAAAATACGAACAAAAACTTTATTTTTTTTTACTTCAGTTTATTTACTTTACCTGCTAAGGATGCCCTCTCCCTCTTCTCCTCCCAGTCTCCCTTTTCTTTCGTTCCCCTTCCTCTCTTCCTTATCCCCTCCTACTCCTTCCCAGTTTGCTCTCCCTTTTCCCCTAGAAAAGTATCAACCCTCGCTAGTACATCAAGTCACATCAAGACTGAGCATATCCTCATCCACTGAGGCCAGGCAAGGCAGCCCTGCCAGGAAGATACAAAAGCAAGCAATAGAGTCCATTTTTAAGTCCAACCCCCCTCCTCCATTCACAAGGTACCTCATAGGAAGATCAACCCACACATGTGCAGGGGTTCTACATCTGACCATGCTCGCTCCTTAGTTGACGTCTCAGTCTCTGTAAGCCCCCATGGGAATGGGTTAGTCTTCCCTGTTGATCACCTTGTTGATCGTTCCCTCCGGGTCGTTCCATCTTTCCTCCAACACTTTCACAGGACCCCTAGAGCTCTGCCCTATGCTTGGCTGCAAGTCCCAGCATCTGCTGGCTGGAGCCTCCAAGAAGACAGTCAAGGTATGCTCCTGTCTGCTAGCATAGTAGAACATTATTAATAGTGTCGGGGGCTGGCTCTCCATAGTGGTGTGGGTCTCAGTTTGGGCCAATTATTGGTTGGACATTCCCTCAGTCTTTGTTCTCTCTTTATCCCTGCACTTCTTGTAGGCAGGGTAATTTTTGGTTCTCAGGTTTTGTCAGTGAGTTATTGAACCCCTCTTTCCACTTCTGCCTGGCTAGGTGGTGGTACCTTCAGTCTTCCTGTCTGTTGGGTGTCTCAGCTAGAGTCACACCCATAACTTCCCAGGAGCACTTTTTACAGATGATAAAAATGTAAGCAGCATATGCACTTAAGTACGTTCTCAAGTTCACATAGCCAGAGGATTTTAAATTATGATACAAAAAAAGCATATTTAAAATATGTTACACTATGGAGTCCAATGTTGATTCACTTTCAATGCTGCAATCATAGAAATCTTATTTATAAATAGTAAGATACACATTTTTAATTTAACTTAATATTTTAGTTTATGTGTATATGGTGGACTGAAGGGGTAGTTTGTACATATGTACAAATTTGTATACATTGCAGAGGCAAGAAGAGGACATCAGATACCCCAGAGCTGGAGTTAAATGCAATTGTGAGCCATGTGACCTGGGTAATGGGAACCAAACTGAGATTTTGCAGCAGCAGCACTTGCTTTTAATACTGAGCAACCTCTTCAGACCACAAGATATGGTTTGATGGATTCACAGAAAAAAAAAATTAATTGGCTTATTTTTTTCTTGACAAGTTAGTAGCAACTGAGTTTATGATTAATAAACTATTCAAAAGAAAACCACCAATCCATAAACAAACAACGTAGATTTTAAAAGTAAAAAAAAATCCATTTTTATTAATGCAGAATTCTTTTGTGCCAGTCAAAGGTGGAATAGGTGTTCAAGATCCAAAGTAAATGGAAACAGGCTTCATAGCTTGTAAGATTTAATGCAACAAAATAGAAAAGAAATGAAAAGCTGCTGTAACACAAAATGTGATATTTCTCATATCACTCATAGTGACCCAGAGCCCTGGGTAATCCAGTAATTTGTCTTTGATGTTTCTTTATTGTGTGCACTTAGAAGTATGTGAAGAAGCAAAAGTTTAACTATTTTTGTCTTTCACTTGCAAAGAGAACATTGGTTTGATGGGAGATGAGAGAACCTACTCCTGATACAGTGTGTAAATTAACAACAAAGCAGGCTTTTCTACCACTAGTTATCATCACTGTGAGTAGATCCATTGGCTTTCTCAGTGTCTTTAAAACACTGGTGGGGGAAGTAGAGACATCTGCAACAAGGTCATAGGTGAGAGATTTACGTTTCCGGAACCTATGAGACATCTGTGTGTCAGGCTAGACATTTTGAGATATCTTAGCTGACATTCTTGTAGTATCTCTTTTAGTAAACATTCTTGTGGTACTCTGAATCATCATTAATCACCCTGTTATGTTTTGTAAACTATATTGCTGACACATTTTCCCTTCCTGCCTTCTCCCTATAAAGTTGTGTGAAATTTTTCAAATAAACAAGAGCGAGATCAGATTATAGACTTGTTCTCATTCTTTGTGAAAAAAAAAAAAAAAACAAAACAATGGTGGTAAGCTCTACCAAATGCTATTGAGAAAGAATAAATATTCAAGATAAATGATAATGTTATAGAAAATAGCCAATACGTTGACTTGATACTTTTTGTTGGTGACTGCTCAATACATGTATATTCCCTTACTCTAAATGAAACTTTCATAATAACAAAATATAGCCATTGTTTTATTTTTCCCTTTTGGTTAATAATTCAAATAATTAGGAAAAACATTCAAGAAGTATCAGGGTTGAGGACACAAGAATTGTAAGGAATTTGCAGGTCTTCATCCTGGTGATGATTGTGACTTTATAAACTATCCTGATCATTATAATAAAGAAGGAGGTCAAAGAGTTTGTCTTCTTCTCTGACATAGTTTTCTCTGTCCCTAGTCCTGGCCTCTTGGATGTCTTGATTCTCTTATGGATATAAATGCTACATATTCAACTTTACAGTGTTTTGTTGATAATGCACGCTGAAACGCTGTCTAGTGTGGTGTGGGCACACATGTCATAGAGCATTGTGACTGTTGGTGTGAAGAGACAATGATGAGGTCTTCTTGGAGGCAGTATCTTCAGGACAATGTAAGGAATTTGTCTTTCACTGTTCACTTGCAGCTCCATCTGCATCAGATCCTCTGAGGAAATAATGACTGATGCTGCTGCTCAGAGCTTCTGTCAAGCCTTGTCTGAAATTCTAAAACGAGTAGTCTCAAAGCCAGCCTGACTGCCAGATGCAGTAGTAGAAGAACCATCACCACAGAAGAACAGTGAGACATTGTTCTAAGCCTTCAATCCTCAGTAGCATGGGTCAGAAGTCTAAAAACTGGTAAAATGTCACTCTGTCTCGGTGATGATGCATAAACTGCTCCCATTTATTTACATAGAATATGCTCCATTTAGGGGAAGTTTTTGAAGTTTTTCCACAAGTGTTGGTCTTGGATTGAGTATCATTCAAATGTGTTGTGAAGCATTTATCTATGCCCCAGATTATAATGTCATGCATCTCAAAATTTGTTATTTACCTTTAACTGATCTGCACCAAATTGCAAACGTTGTCAAATGACCTCGAAGTTGCTTGGATTCTTTCCTAGCAACCTGAGTCTTCAGCAATGTGTCAGCTTTGCAGGCCCGAGTTCCATAATGAATTTACTTAGTTTGTGGAGAATAGCCAAGAATGCATGTTTGTATAATCATATCACATCCAATGGGCATTTTAATAATGTGTTTTCTTTGTTGTAGAAAAGAAAATGTAATTCTTGTTTCATTACAGAAATGTGTGCTACTGTCTTCTCAGAGGACAATGAGCTTCAATTAAAAAAATAACATTTCAAATCAGTCTTTATTACATTAAAAATGACATTGGAATGTGAGCAATTGAAAAACATAATGAATTCACATTTCCATGTCATTATTTAACTTGTTTTGTGTTGGAACCTGCTAAATTAACCAATGCTATGTAATACTCCATTTCCCCTGAATGTAGTTTGATGAGTTTAATGGAAGCTTGGGTTCTTCCACACTACTGACTTTACTTCTACAGCATCCAAATAACAGCCTGAGACTTTTCAGCAGTTTCTCATGATAAATTCAGCCTTCATTTAAGTATCTAGAAATATTTTGTCTTATTGTATGAGAACTATATTCTACAAAGAGATAATGTTCCAACTCAAATATTTAATTCAAATTCAGCTTTAAAAAATAGGTTGTCAACTGTGTGAAACGTGCAAATAAGTTAGATTTTCTTTGGAAAAAATACACCTCCCACAACCACTCAACTTTATCTCCATGTTTTTTTTTTAATTTTTATCATTAGTTACATTTTATTAACTCTGTATCCCAGCTCTATCCCACTCCCTCATTCCCTCCCAATCCCACCCTCTCTCCCTGATCTCCTCCCTGCCCCTTTCCAAGTCCACTTATTGGAGAGGACCTCCTCCCCTTTCATCTGACCCTGTTGTATCAGGTATCTTCAGGACTGGTTGTAAAGTCCTCCTCTGTGGCCTAGCAGGGCTGCTCCTCTCTTGGGGGGTGGGGAGGTCAGAGAGCCTGCCATTGAGTTCCTGACAGAAATAGTCCCTGTTCCCCTTACTATGGGAAACCAATTGGTTACTGAGCTACCATGCGCTACATCTGAGCAAAGGTTCTAGGTTATATCCATACATGGTCCTTGGTGGAGTGTCAGTCTCAGAAAAAAAACCCTGTGCCCAGACATATTTGGTCCTTGTTGAGCTCCTATCCTCTCCACATCATACTAGCTCCCCCTTCTTTCATATGATTCTCTGCACTCTGTGGAAGGTTTGGTTATGAGTCTTAGTATCTGCTTTGATACATTGCTAGTATATCCATATGTTTTAAACTGCTTCATTGTCCATACAGTCTCCCTCCTCACTGTTGTATAAGGTCATGTGTGCCTAACTTTCTGCTACATGTTTTTAATCTGCAAAGGAATTTTTCTTAGAGAAAGCACTCAGTATATTTCAGTAGAAGATTTAAGGAATGTACATTCTTTTTTTTAATTTTTTATTAATTACACTTTATTCATTTTGTATCCCCCCATAAGCCCCTCCCTCCTCCCCTCCCGATCCCACCCTCCCTCCCCTTTCTGCATGCATGCCACTCCCCAAGTCCACTGATAGGGGAGGTTCTCCTCTTCTTTCTGATCTTAGTCTATCAGTTCTCATCAAAAGTTGCTGCACTGTCCTCTACTGTGGCCTGGTAAGGCTGCTCCCCCCTCAGGGGGAAGTGATCAATGAGCAGGCCAATCAGATTATGTCAGAGGCAGTCCCTCTTCCCATTACTAGGTAACCCACTTGGACACTGAACTGCCATGGGCTACACCTGTGCAGGGGTTCCAGGTCACCTCCACGAATAGTCCTTGGTTGGAGTATGATTTTCTGGAAAGTTCCCTGTGTTCAAATTTTCTTGTTCTGTTGCTCTCCTTGTGGAATTCCTGTCCTCTCCAGTTCTTACTATTTCCCACTTCTTACATAAAATTCCATTCACTCTGCCCATCAGTTGGCCATCAGGCTCAGCATCTGCTTTGACAGTCTATACTGCAGAAGCTTTCAGAGGCCCTCTGTGGTAGGTTTCAAGGTTGTTTCCTGTTTTCTTCTGGCTTTCAGAGACCCTCTGTAGCAGGTTCTGAGGTTGTTTCCTATTTTCTTTTTCTTCTGATGTCCATCCTCTTTGCCTTTCAGGATGGGTATTGAACATTTTAGTTAGGGTCCTCTCTTTTGCTTAGTTTGTTTAGATGGAATGTACATTCTTTGTTTCGTGTGTGTGTGTGTGTGTGTGTGTGTGTGTGTGTGTGTGTGTGTGTG
>NW_026590681.1:5464967-5481043 GCF_907164565.1 Psammomys obesus
TGTGTGTGTGTGTGTGTGTGTGTGTGTGTGTGTGTGTGTGTGTGTGTATGAGCATGTGCACATCTGAATGTGCCTTGGGGGCTAAAAAAAGGAAGAAAGTCACTAAGACCTGCCTGACCTGTAGGAAGGTGTGAGTCATACAGCATATGTGGTTGCTGGTATTGAAAACTTGGGTATTCTGGAAAAGTAACAGATGTCCTTAATCATTAACTACTCCTCTCTCTGAAGCCCCAGAGTTTATTATTTTTTTACAGTTCATTTTACCGTCTGACAATGATGTCTCTTCCCTACATAAGCATATTTTAAGCAAGTTCAGCTAATGTTTCCTTATGCTTTATTTTCTTATGATTTGTTTTTAAATCATTTTTTCCTTATGTATGTGTGTATGTGTTTGAGTGTATGTTTGTTTGTTAATGAATACATACAGATGCCCAAGGAAGCCAGAGGCATACAGTTCTGGGGAGCTGAAGTTACAGGCAATTAGGAACTGACACAAATAGATCAATCACAGAACATATCTTTAAATATAGATTATCTCTCCAGACCAAAGTGTGTGTAGCTTTTCATAACAGAGAGTCAAAAGAACCAGGAGTTTGTTCTCATGTTTTTGCCAATAAAATGTAATTAAACCATATGCTTATTTGAAAACATAATAATAAAATTTCATCTTGTAGGGTATGGCAATGTATAATTGTTTAAAATATTAAACTCATAAGAGATAACATTTATCATTACCATATTTTCTATGTGTATATAATTTAAAGTAATTGGATATAATTTAATTATAACTTTATGTGGACAATACAGTAGAAATGTGTCAGCACTCAAGGCTCCTAATAAATCATGTCCTCCAGCTGACACAGACTGACACCAGCTGCAACCTTAACCTTGCTCAGATTGAAGTAATATTCTCATTTGTGAGAAAACTACATCATTTAGACTGTGGCTTGATTCAAGAAAGCAATAAAGGAGCTGCCTAGAAGAAGCATACCCTGGAGGTCAAGAAGGCAGGGCAAAGCATTGTGAGGAGTGGCACATGGAAAAGGGATACTTTTGAGAACAATCTATCTCAGGGGTGTACTGTGCAGTAGATCATTCTTCCTATGGATTCTTCTCACAGAAAATGCAACACAAAAAAACCCCACAAAATCAGAACTTCTAAGATGAGATCACCATCAAATAGTTTAATCAAGATGTAGGATAGGTATATTAGCCATTGCTATTTCAGGTTCCTAACATGTAAAAAAAATCTTTACAGAAATCTCAAAAAACAAACAAACAAACAAAAACAAACACCTTTTAATTGAAAATTTCTCTGATTTATGTCAACGACAAAATTCCCCAAATTATGATTCATTCATAGCATTTGCCATATGCATTCTTGTGGAAAACACTAAGTATTTATTCTACTAAAGTAAATATATTTTTATACAAATTATATATTTTCTGGTAATTACAAAGTAGTTAAGAACCCCTAATGTGGCACATTGCTGTTTACTGAAGATCATTTATTAGCATTCTGTTCACACTTCTTAATTTCAACTGAAATCATTCTCACTGTAACCTCAATTATTCAGTAACCATTCTCTTAACAAAACAGTAATTTCAGGCAGTGTGTGTTTTACTACCTTCACCGAAACATCTAGACCCTTCAGAGTATGTAACAATCTTTACTTTTCAAGGGAATAAACATCATATTGGATTTTCTGATGAGGCAAGAAATTGTATCTTTTAAGGATAGAAGTAAATTAAAATTCATATGTTTAAGAAAAAATCTGTAGTTTGTCCAGCAGAGATCTAAATATGGTCCTAGCAGTTTTTATATCCCTTAATGTTTTAGTTGAAAATTCAGTAGTCTTCTACATGTCGATAAATGATGAATTATTTATCATTGGTTACACTCACCTCATTAAAATACACTATATATTTCCATCATTCACCAATGTATGGAATTAATAACCTCATAAGAAGGAAATATGAGTTCTATGGCAGCACACATTTTAATAATAAACCCATGTTTGAATATATTATGAAAATTAAAAACTGACTTCTGTCTTTTTTAGATTTTTAGAATAGCATGTGAAGAAGTTGATACAGGAAAAAAAACCTAAAAATACAAGATTCTTTGTCACCTTAATCTTTTTGGAACTATGATTAATATTAAACATAGAAAATTTTCTGGTTGGATGATTTAGCCTCTTTTGAGTAATTGTCAAATAGTAAAGGATTCTTCTAAATGCTGAATTGTGTAGGTAGATGAAACTTCATTAAAATGCTCTAACATCTTCTGTAGTTTTGACAAGATCTTATCTTTGATCTGCAAGATCCCTTCAATTGCCTGTACACAGTTCCTAGATGGGACACCACCTGTAGCTGAGCCACACAGTCACACACTGGTAAATTCCTGTCCTGTTGCTTTCCCAAGTCCTTGTCAGTATAGCAGCAGTATGGATCAGGTTTTGTTGTTGTTGTTTGTTTTGTTTTGTTTTCTGCTGAAGCATGTACACGGAATTTTATATCTGTGATAGATAATCAGACTTGCTCCACAGACCCTTGGGATTATATGCTTGCACATACCAACACTGCTTATACATCTCAATAGCACGTCCACAAGGATACATCATGTAAATTATTTTAGACAAGAGACAGGCTTTTGCCAGTTTCTCATGCAGAAATTCTAAATTTCTGTGTGTTTGGTAACATTTGAGATGACAATCTGGCAAAATGCATTTAAAGTACATTATTAAAATTTATTTTCCATTTCATTACATGAAGAAATGGTGATTTATACAAAATTGCAATGCAAGGTAAGACATGGAAATTTCAGTAAAACAGTGACAACAATAACAAGCCACACCTGCACTAAACTTTCCACAATGCTGATCAACTCAATGATTGTAGAGATGAGAACTGCTCCAAGACCAGACCCAAACTATGATGGGCTGTTTTAGCTGACCCCCATAGCTATTCATTGCCCACCTCTGTGAATTACCTAAAATCCTTGCACTTCTGAGACAAACTCTTTCAGAGTGTACAGTATGATTGCTACTTCCCTCCAACCCAAAGGATAAGGATATAATCAGATAACATCTAAGGCTGATAGCTTCCCTTTGCTTCTCTACCTGAAGGTTCCACCAATATGTCTGAAATTGTCTTGTTTTATGATTACCTCTTGTTCGACTTTTTTCTTTATTAATTACACTTTATTCACTTTGTATCCCCCCTGTGGTTCCCTCCCTCTTCCCGTCCCAATCCCTCCCTTCCTCCACCCTCTGCATGATGCATGCCTCTCCCCAAGTCCACTGATAGGGGACATCTTCTTTTCATTCCTTCTGATCTTAGTCAATTAGGTCTCATCAGGAGTGGCTGCAGTGTCTTCTTCTGTGGCCTGGTAATGCTGCTTCCCCCTCAGGGGGAGGTAATTAAAGAGCAGGCCAATCAGTTCATGTCAGAGACAGTCCCTGTTCTTATTACAATGGAACCCACTTAGATACTGAACTGCCATGGGCTACATCTGTGCAGGGGTCTTAGGTTATCTCCATGCATAGTCCTTGGTTGGAGTATCAGTCTCAGGAAAGACCTCTGTGCTCAGATTTTTTGTTCTGTTGCTCTCCTTGTGGAGTTCCTGTCCTCTCCAGATCTTACCATTTCCCACTTCTTTCCTAAGATTCCCTGCACTCTACCCAAAGGTTGTCCATAAGTCTCAACATCTGCATTGATAGTCTGCAGGGCAGAACCTTTCAGAGGTCCTCTGTGTCAGGCTCCTGACTTGTTCCCTCTTTTTGCCTTCTTCTGATGTCCATCCTCTTTGCCTTTCTGGATAGGAATTGAGTATTAAAGACCTAAAGAAATGTTCAGCCTCATTAGCCATCAGGGAAATGCAAATCAAAACGACCCTAAGATTTCACCTTACACCCATCAGAATAGCTAAGATCAAAAACTCAAGAGACAACACATGCTGGAGAAATTGTGGAGAAAGGGCAACCCTCCTCCACTGCTGGTGGGAATGTAGACTTTTACAACCACTCTGGAAAGCAATATGGTGCTTTCTCAGACAACTAAGAATAGTGCTTCCTCAAGATCCAGCTATACCACTCCGAGGCATATACCCAAAAGAGTCTCAAGTACACAATAAGGGCATTTGCTCAATCATGTTTGTAGCAGATTTATTTGTAATAGCCAGGAGCTGGAAACAGCCCAGATGCCCCTCAGTGGAGGAATGGATGCACAAACTGTTGTATATCTACACAATGGAATATTACTCAGCAATAAAAAAACAAGGAAAGCATGAAATTTGCAGGTAAATGGAAAAGATCATCCTGAGTGAGCTATCCCAGAAGCAGAAAGTATACACAGTATACACTCACTCATATAGACATATAATGTAGAATAAACCTGCTAAAATCTGCACACCTAATGAAACTAATCAAGAGGACCTTTTGTTCTATTATTATAGAAAGCTTCATGAAGGGGCTACCACAATGGAATATGGTATTTGGAGTGACCTGAACCTATGTTACCAGGCCCATAGTCAGTAATGTCTTCCTATCATTCCCTCTAAAAGCTGTGTTTCTAGTGTCAACAGTGCTACAGCGTCAGGCTTTAAATATCCATCTGTTGATATTTTCTCTTGTTGAACAAAGAGAAAATCACTAATAACTGGGCACCATAAAATGACAGATGATCTCTTTCTGTATTTCATACAGAAATTATAATGTTAGTATATTTTCCACAACTGATACAAAGTCACTGATATCTAAGACAATATGAAGAAACAAACACAAGGAAACTCTCAATAAAAGCAGAGAATTAATAACCAACCAAAGTTTCTAAAGAACACAAATTGAGAATCATAAAAATGGACACATAAAACAACTACATAAAAGAAAATGCAAACCTGTAAGATATGAATATCAACAGCTTGAATAAAACATAGAGCTATCCTGCCCTAAAGACAAAATAGTTTTGTTAGTGGGGTATTTTGAGACAATACAAATTACTAAATAAATTTGAATTTAAAAACACCTAATTTTAAGCTAAATAACCAAAACAGTCCAGTTACCAAATAAATAATTAAGGTAGGTGATCCAGTCTGAAGCATCAGAGAAAGACATACACTGTTAGGGTAGAATTAATGAAATAAAAGAAAACATCACATATGTTAAAGTTATAAAATTAAAATTGAAATTTAGTTTTAATAGGCTGATTGAAAATGTGTGTTATATGGAAAATGTGAATTTCCATACTTTAACTGTAAAATTAGCATCCACTTCAAATTAGATATTCTTTTCACATCTGAATTTGGTTGATTTACTTTACTTTTTTAAATCTTTTTCTTATTGTAGCAGATGAATGTTAAAATTGGATTTAAACGTTTTAGTGTTTGTTTGTCTTAGCTCTCTGAGAATCTTCCAGGTCTCTGGTTTGTCCTCTTTAGCTTCACTCTCACCTTTACTTTTTCAGAGGAAAGAGTCGACTCCTACAAGACACTAACTTACTAAATTTAGCAATATTGACAAAAATCTTTTTTTATGTATCCCAGATTCCTAGCATAAGTTTGGAATTCACTCCTTTTTTATTTTAATTTTTGTTAATTACACTTTGTTCACTTTTATCCCCCATAAACCCCTCCCTCTTCCCCTCCCAATCCCACCTTCCCTCCCCCTTCTCCATGCATGCCCCTCCCCAAGTCCAGTGATAGGGGAGGTCCTCCTCTCCTTCCTTCTGATCCTAGTCTATCAGATCTCATCAGGAGTGGATACATTGTCTTCCTCTGTAGCCTGGTAAGGCTGCTCTCCCATCAGGGTGAGGTAATTAAAGAGCAGGCCAATCAGTTTATGTCAGAGTCAGTCCCTGTTCCCATTACAATTTGGACATTATTACAATGCAACTATGCTGATGGAATCTCTGGAGAATGAAATAGATGAAGTACAGACCGCCAAACTCATATGCCAAGAAAAAGCTGGATAAATCAAAAAGGAGCCAAAGACTTGGGAGACAGAAAGAAGCATGTTCCCCTTCATGTTTTATTGCCTTAAACACTTTATGGATGTTTTACTCTTCAGTTCCTATTTGTTTATGAGAAATAATGCAGACCGTATTAGCAATAGTAAAAGAAAAACATCCATATAACAAGAGGCTTGCTGTTAACTATATGATCCTCCAGAGTTATGGGTCATGGAACCTCGGAAAATGTGGAAGGGGTCTGCTGCGCCCACACTGATTATTCTACACTGGGATATACCGAATGTCACTGCACCCTGGGCAGTCTAAAGAGATGGCAAGGAAAAAGACAAACAAAACACCTTTTCTAAATGCTGAAAACAAAGTCTGTCTGTATACATATAACAATTAAAATACATTGACTTATACAAAAGAGAGCCTCCAGAGAGAGCTTTATGAGATTAAGAATCATACTTATTTTGCCTCTCAGTATATACTCAATATCTAACACATTCTTGGCACACAGTGGCTGTTAGTGTAGAATTTTATATCACTATTCTGAGAATTAGTACACAAAAGACCATGCAGTTTGCCCATTTATGCGGTGATCAATGAAATAGAACTATGTTCTGTTTCTATGTGTTCATTTTCTCCATTTATTACTGTATTCATGCATCTATA
This sequence comes from Psammomys obesus, assembly GCF_907164565.1. NCBI lineage: Eukaryota > Metazoa > Chordata > Mammalia > Rodentia > Muridae > Psammomys > Psammomys obesus. Next base: position 5,471,592 of record NW_026590681.1, read on the forward strand.
CTTGTTTGTAAGTGTGTGGGCATATGTGTGTCTGTGCAATGTATGTGTGCAACTGCTTGTGAAAGCCTAAGTTTGATGTTGGCTGAGTTTGATGTTGGCTGTCTTCCTCAATTTTCTTATAGCATGATGATAGAAAATCTGTAGTGATCTCACTCTCATATAGGTGCTGTCTCACAGAGCTCCCTTTGTCCTCAGCAGTCAGTCCTTCAGGGATTTCTTACATTCCAGTCATTTTCCCAGGGAGTAAGCCCCAAACTGAAAGCAATATGTAAGTTCCGTCTCAGTTTCGTTTAATCATATGGTATAATCACGTGATTGGAACCCACACCTTGCTATAACAAGGTTGGAACGTGGAATGGGAGCCCATCACTGCAATTTTTCAAGCCAACAGTGAATTCAGATTGGCCTATTATCGCCATTTATTGACATGGAAACATAGAAAGGTTAAAGAAAAAGAAAATCCAGGCAAAACAGAAAAACGTCAGAATTATTTACCCTCTATTAAACAATCAATAAAAACAAAACAACAAAACCCCACATTTTTTTTCAAGAGTGAACACCCATGACCACTTTCTTTCACATTTCAAAAGTAAACATAATAATTTTCTTTATTAATGAGTGTATATAAAGGCTTATGATTACATTGTTTTAGAAGAGTAATGTAATTATAAGTGCTTGGAGTAGTGTCTTATTTTACACGGCATATGCTTTACTTCTCAACATATGAGAACTCATATGGGAGCATATGAGTTTCAGTCAAGTGGGCTGAGCTCTCATTGATAGTCTTCTAGCTCTAATTTCCATTTATTTTAGAGGATAATCAGTTAATATATATGTGCATTGTGAATGTGCTGTACATGTTTTATGGCCCCAAGTCATGCTTCCTCTTCTAAACAGATGATTATAATCAGTGCCCTTGAAGAGGACTTTTCTGTTAATCACCACTGAGCTCCATGGGAGACTATAACCCCAGAAATGCTGCAGGCAATGTAACAACAAACTGAAAACTGCTTTCACCATTGGCATTCCCCATCCAGCTACAAACACTGATGCTGTATCTGCCATTTATTCCTTCCATTATACAGTGAGTTAGGCTCTGATTAGACTGTGTTGGACTGGAGGTAAGTTAGGCTGAAGATGCAAAAGTCAAATGTTTTATATCTTCCTTGGTGAAAGGAAGGCCCTGGGGTGATCATCTTTTAAAAAAGATTTTTAAAGTATCTGGCATGTTTGCCTCCTAAGCAAGCTTAGCAAAGTTCCAAGGGAAGCTGAGGCAGGGCTAGAGGGGGGTTTAATGAGGCTTGTTCCTCCTCAGACATGGAGCTTCAGTGTCTCTTCCCCACCTTGTGTATGCCTAGGGCATATTGTCTTTTCTCTTTTCTTTGTCTGTTCCTTTGCTTTTCCTTTGTATCTGTTTCCCTGCTTTGAGTTAACTGCTGTACAAAGATTACTGATTGTTGACAATGTTCAATGGGACCAGGACAAGGGACAGTCAAGAAGCCATTGCACTGGCATGGACCCTACCCTAGCTCTGTCAGGCCCCTTGACTAAGTTTTTGAGCAGGGCTCTTCCTAAGCACCATGGGAAGTGTTCTGATGGGTTGGTTAAGGAAAGACTCTGACTGTTTCTTTTTTGTATTTTAAGCATTCCTCCTGTCACATCAGCTTTCCTCAGGCATACCCTGTGTTTCAGGGATGCCCGGTTAATCTGTTGGTGAATGAATTAATGCCTTTCAGTAGATCTAAGAAGACACGTCTCAACTTACTTAAGATTAAAGTATATCTAAGCAAACACCTCAGCATCACCTGGCTTGCATGCATTTTTGTGTACCTATCCAAGTAACACTAAACAATTTGTTTATTTCAAACAAGACTCATATTACCCTCATAATCACTGTTTCTTACCTGAAGTAAGAGTATTCAGTCTGCTTCGTGACATCCTTCATTGTTCAAGTCTTGCCTTTTTCTGTCTTTCCACTAATTTTTCTCTATAAGGAGCAAGCAATCAACAATCATCTAGCTACTCATTTTCTGTTTGTGTTTTTTTTTTCTTTCAGCTCATTTTATACCAAGTTGGTTAATTTAAACTCTGTGTGTCTTCCCATCTCATTTTTTTCTCTCTCTCATCTTTCTTGCCTATAAGAAAAACAAAAACTAAGAAGAGTCCAAAAGCTTGAATCTTAACCTAAACCACTGTCTCCCAAATGTTTTTAAGGTTGTGTACCCCAGAGATAACTGTTGCCTTCATGGATTTTATCACTTAGTTTAATCATCTACTGAACAGACTTTGGAAGTGGGGGATTGTTGGAACAAAACGGTATAAGAGTCAGGGACATTTACAAAGGAGCTGTGGTTTTTCTGACACTGGACAGCTTTTCAGAATGTCAACATCTTACTGGAATTTAGCAGGTAGAGCTCAAAGTGTTATTCGACTGGTCTCCAGCAGTAATCATGATTAATGCTTAATGTTGCCTGTGGGTCTCAGCCATGAAAATGAAAAAAACCCTTATGTTTACAAAGCTAATTACAGAGCATGTGCGCACGCACACACACACATTTTTGCTAAGAATCAAATAAAAAGTTCAATGTTTTATAGGACTATTTGTTTTTCAAACTTATATGTCTTTCTTCTTTACTTCAGGTCACTGTTGCCCACGGTTCCCTCCCTTGTCCATTTGATAGGTTAACTCCTCATCTCTCTGCATTTTTCTCCAATTGTCTTTCTAGACAGCCAATGCCTTTTCTCAATAAGCATCTAAGTTTTCCTACCTTCTCACAAAAGTGTAATCTTTGTTTATACATGCCAAATAAGCTGCCATCTTTTTATAAACTATCTTAAAACCTTGAATTCATTTCTGTCTACCTATTTCACATGAAACTGATTAATGGTTAATTAAATAAAATAAATAAGAGTATGTACTTACAAGGCGTTTCTTTTTGTTTGCTTGTTTTGAACTGTTTCAAATATTTATTGAGTTCTTTTATGAATAAGAGTTTATTTGTAGCTTTTCATGTATAATGTTGAGCAAGTTGTCAGTGTTGAATTAAAATAATCTTGGTAGGACAAGGAAATAGTCATAGTGATCACCAATTGTGTTATATATAACACAAATCACAAAGAGTCAAAGGTAGGATTTGAACATCTAACAATAGACTCTTATTCACAATTGTTTATGAAGAAAGCATGAACGTTTTGCATAAGAAATTCAAAATAGCTGCTGAGCATTTTTGCATATACCTGTAATTTCAGCACTCAGGGAGGCAGAGGCAGGTGGATCTCTGCGAGTTAAAGGCCAGCCTGGTCTACAAAGTGAGTCCATAACAGCCAAGGCTACACTGAGAAACCCTGACCTGAACACAAAATAAAAAAAGAAATAAGAAAAGAAAAAAAATCAAAATAATCTTAAAGTTATTGACTCAAATATAGAAAGAATAACCAATTAATGAAAGAATGATCTTCCTCCAACATATTGCAAACTCTCTTTAATATTTTCTTGACTTAATTACACTGGCAGATGGCAGCCTCAATATTTATTTTACTCTGTACAATTCTTGAAAATTTGTTTTTCATCTGAAAGAAAAAAAATTGTTTCAAAATATATTGAGGCTAAAATATATATATATTTATACACATATATATCCCTCAAACATATATAAACATAAACATATACACACATATATACATACATATACATGTTTATATATGTTTGATATATATAATGTTTATATATGTTTGAGATTTGCAGTTGATCTCTCAATCATGAGTTGCTTTTATTTTCTAGTCTTTCTGCTTGTTTTGTCTCATTATGAGGTTGTGATGGTATAGAATAGATAAAAATAGGTTGGATTTATGTGAGATGCCACCCAGTCTGCCTGATACTTTTCAGGGTTGTACATTCATCTACAAGATAATTTTTTATATTAAAACTAAAATATAATCTTTGTTATATTTGTTCTTCAAATAACATTTGAAGTTTATAGAGATTACTTAGCTTCCTTTGATGACTCTTAGGTGCCAGCATTTGGACATAAATCTGTTCAATGCATGAATTCCTCCTTTATTCTTTTTATTGTTGCTTTTATTATTTTATACAAGTTAATTAATCATGTGAAAAGTCAGAATTTAGAATAACATACTACAAACACAACACCTGGAATTCAGGAAAGATTCTAACAGCCACCTTGGTAGCAAGTCCCAGAGAGATAAAGGGTTCCTTGAGATTTCAAAGATTGACTCAGGGAGCGATAAAGTATGGGTCTTCCCTATCAAAAACATCATGGATAGCAGGAAGACTGTAATATAACAAAAGAAAAAGTCTTCAGTAATTACAATTTCTGTACAAAAGCCAAATATATGGTAGCCATTTTTATGTGCACAGTATTTATAGCTATTCTCTTGAATCCTCTGAATATTATCTGTTAATATAATTTCTACAGTATTTGCTTAAACTTTCTAGAAATGCTTAAACTTACATTACAAGATGCGATTGATCTTGAAAACTTCTGTACCTTAGGCTCAGTTTTAAAGGGCAGCTACTTCCAGTGAAAATTAAATGCATTCATATACATGCTGTGATATTTATCCTTGATTTTCAACTTGACCTGATTTCAGATCACCTATGAAAAATGCCTCTGTCTGTAACTAAGAAGTGCTTCTAAAGAGAACTAACTGAGGAAGAAGACTCATCCTGAATGTGAGGAGCACCATCACACGAGTCGGGGTCCCAGACTGAGTGAAAATGGAAGAGAAACCTACAATCTGTAGATTCACAGAGGTTAGGTATAGAGTAAGGAACTGGGGGTGGGAGAGATAGAGCTTGTTAGAAAATGAAAATAGAATATATAAATATGAGTGGATGGGATACTAAAAAGGAGGGTAAAGTATGGAGTGGGGGAACAAAAGAAAGTACACAGGAAAAGACACCTAAAATTAAGGACCATTTGAAGGATAGTATGGAAACTTAATACAGTGTAAATTTTATAAAATATATACATATATGAGGCAGATCTAAGTGAAATCATTAAATAATGGGAGAGAGAGCCCTCTGTGGTCATCTACTGTCACCAAATGAAGTTTCAAATGATGCTTCCGATACCAGAGTTATATTGCAACTAATTGAGCTTTTGACCCAAAGTGTACCATAGGAATTTCCAAATCACTAAACTGTTGCCAAGACTATAGGTTTCTCTCAAGAAACTGGCAGCAAATCCCTATTGCTGAAGACAGCACCTACAAAACTCATTGAACATACAGAAATCAAGGTGGTGTCTAAGTAAAGCCTTTGTCTTGACATCATTGGTACAGGAAGGCACTATTGATCCTACCAAAAGAGAAATATGAACAACAACACAGACACAACCATTTTAATCTACAGTTGTGTCCTGCCTGAAACATATGCTCGTGCAATGGTGGCATAAAGCTTCTGGGACTGACCGACGGAGAAATGTAAGTGCAGGCCCACTAACCCAACACTGCTTGGCTGAGCAAGACCTGAGCCTAGATACCCATGATCATAGGGCAAGACCAAATGCTACTGTTCTGCTTATAGGATGTAGTTATAAAATGACTCCTGATGACATTCTGGTGTATTCATAGATAAGTGCAGTCCCTGCCCAGCCATCATCAGAGAAGCTTCCTTCTGCAACAGCTGGAAACAAATATAGAGTCTTACAACCAGAAAATATGCATTGAGTAAGAGACCTTGGAACATTCAGCCCTAACGCAGTATTTCTACCAATTTCCTCCCCTCTGGGCTTAGGGACCTCTGAGAAAGAAGAGGCAGGAAGATTATAAGGAAACAATAACTCTAAATAATTCAACAATTTTGACACATGCATGAACTCACAGTGACGGAGGCAGCATGCACCGGGCCAGCAATGGGTTCTTAGAGCTGGAAGAAGTGGACACATGCCTCCATTCCTTTCTCAGAGGCAACTAACCACATGTAAATGGAAATGTAGTTTTCTCCAAGGGAGGAACACTGGGGAAACAAACTGCTTTTAAGTATAGGCTGTGTGTGCAGTAGAAGATGGCCGAGAGAAAGTGGATTCAACAGCATTTTTGGAGGTTCCTTGCCTAAATTTGTTCTGAGCATTTGATAAAAAGTATATTATTTATTATTTATAAGTAATACATTCTCTTTGTTGCCTCTTTTTCATCCTATGGGACCTCCAGATATATGTTATGGCTTCCAGTTTTGTGTTTTTATAGGATTCCTGAGTGTGAGAAGAAATGGATGTTGAGTTCATGACTGTTTCTTGCACATATTCTTGACCTTTACTCCTTCTGCTTGCTTGTTTTGTCCTACTCTGATATGTTTGTTTTTGTTTTATCATATCATATATTATATTATCACTTAGAAGCTTGTTTTCTTTTTAATGGGAGATAGAAACGTTGTGGATCCAGATAATACTGTGAGGAGAAGAACTGGGAGAAAAAGACAGAGAGGAAACAATAAACAGGATATATTCTTTACAAAAAAGTCTTTTTTCAATTACAGGAAAAAAAATCATAGGAAGTTGGCAGGGAGTTTTAAGATAGCCATACAACAGGCTGAACATATTTAGCCCAAAATTTATAAGGCTGTAATAAAGCAGAAATGTATAGACATTTTGTGTACCAGCAGAATAAATCTAGATGCTGTCAAGGCTTAAAAGGAAACAAAATCCTCACTCACTTATCTCATCACTCCATAGTTGCTCTTTGATTATTCTATCCTATGAAAGCATGACAAAACCACATAAGCCAAGCATAGGACTCTCCTTTCAGCACTCCTGTGTTCTTTGAGAAACTACACAGTTTTCAGCTTCTGTGGCTTCCTGTCAGAGCTGCAGCATAACTCTACAACTGATTATTTGGTTTGTATTTTGTAGAATAAATATTGGACACCTAAAACCTAACGTACTTATTACATTAATATAATATGCCACAAATCCATAATGTTGAGTTACCACAGGCACTGAGGATACCATTGTACATAAAACATATTTTTTACAGTTACAAAAGTGCCAACTTATAAACTATAATGTTGATATTTATATTTTCAGCATTTTTGTTTTTATATTTTCAAATCAGTGCATTGGGAGAGAAATGTAGAAGGCACTTGAAAGGGGGAGAATGGATGCAAGAGTTAAGAAGCAATTAAAGTGTATTTTCTATCTTTTTTTACCTTGAAATATTTCCTTTTTTAACTTTTATTAATTACACTTTATTCACTTTGTATCCCCCCATAAACCCCTCCCTCCTCCTATCCTAATCCAATCTTCCCTCCCCCTTCTTCACTCATGCCCCTCTACAAGTCCACTGATGGGGGGATCCCCCTCTCCTATCTTCTGATCTTAGTCTATCAGATCTCATCAGGAATGGCTGAATTGTTTTCTTCTGTGGCCTGGTAAGGCTGCTCCCCTCTCAGGGGGAGGTGATTAAAGAGCAGGCCAATCAGTTTATGTCATAGGCAGTCCCTCTTCCCATTACTATGGAACCCACTTGGACACTGAACTGCCATGGGCTACATCTGTGCAGGGGTTCTAAGTTATATCCATGCATGGTACTTGATTGGAGTATGAGTCTCTGGAAAGACGCCTGTGTTCAAATTTTCTGGTTCTGTTGCTCTCCTTGTAGAATTCCTGACCTCTCCAGATCTTACTATTTCCCACTTCTTTCATAAGATTCCCTGCACTTTGCCCAACAGTTGGCCATAAGTCTCAGCATCTACTTTGATATTCTGCAGGGCAGAGCCTTTCAGAGGCCCTCTGTGGCAGGTTCCTAACTTGTTTCCAGTTTTCTTCTTCTTCTGATGTCCATCATCTTTGCCTTTCGGGATGGGGATTGAGTATTTTAGTCAGAGTCCTCCATCTTGATTAGTTTCTTTAGATGTACAGATTTTAGTAGGTTTATCCTATATTATATGTCTAGATGAGTGAGTATATCCCATCTGTGTCTTTCTGCTTCTGGGACAGCTCACTCAGGATGATCCTATCCAGTTCCTACCATTTACATGCAGAGCTAAACAGAGAATTCTTGATAGAGGAACATCGAATGGCAGAGAAACACTTAGAGCAATGTTCAACCTCGTTAGCCATCAGGGAAATGCAAATGAAAACAAGCCTGAGATTTCACCTTACACCCATCAGAATGGCCAAGATCAAAAACTCAAGTGACAACACATGCTGGAGAAGTTATGGAGAAAAGGGAACCCACCTCCACTGCAGATGGTAATGTAAACTGGTACAACCACTCTGGAAATCAATCTGGCACTTTTTCAGACAATTAGGAATAGTGCTACCTCAAGATCCAGCCACACCACTCCTAGGCATATATCCAAAAGAGGCTCAAGTACACAATAAGAACATTTGCTCAACCATGTTTGTAGCAGCCTCATTTGTAATAGCCAGAAGCTGGAAACAACCCAGATGCCCCTCAACTGAAGAATGGATATGGAAATTGTGGTACATTTACACAATGGAATATTACTCAGCAATGAAAAATAAGGAAATCATGAAATTTGGAGGTATTTTCTATTTTTAAACAATAATTTTTCAAACACAAAAATGGTTGCTAAACATATTAAAATTATTAGAAACTTATTCATTCAAAACTTACATTTACAAGGGTCCATGCCATGAATCCTTCCCAATGAGTAAATGACTGACGGGAACTTAGAAGATTAAATAGTCATTATAGGAATTATTATTAAGTGTATAAACTCCTATAGACTCACCAGAAAAGTAATTGGGAATCTAGAGAAACTCAGAAACGTGTTTTGAGGTTGAGATTTTCCATTCAAGCTGATATCCTAGAATCAATATGATCATAAGCAAGAGACACATTGATTACAACATTGTATCCAGTGGATATAAAGGAGAGTGATGTAAGTGCTAGCATCAGTAAAGTCTCTTCTGATACAAGTTCAGTTTAAACTTTTCCTTTCTTTCTTTTTCATTAAACATAATTCTTTAGTAAATCTTTTGGAATTTCACACTATGCACTCAAATCACACTCATCTTCCAGCCCTTCAATATCTGCCCTCCTTTGTAGCCTCACCCACAAAAATAAATGAGAATAAAAAAATGAAAACTGGAAAAGAAAGAAAAAAGAAAAACAAAACAGAACCAAAAAAAAAAAAAAACTGAACAAAGGGGTCTTTTCTGAGACTGATACTCCAAACAAGGACCATGCGTGGTGATAATCTAGAACCCCTACACAGATGTAGCCCATGGCAGCTCAGTGTCCAAGTGGGTTCCATAGTAATGGGAACAGGGACTGTCCCTGACATGAACTCAGTGGCTGGCTCTTTGATCACCTCCTCTGGATGGGAGAGCAGCCTTACCCGGTCACAGATGAAGACAATACAGCAAATCCTGATGAGCCCTGATAGGGTCAGATGGAAGGGGAGGAGGACCTCTGTGTCGCGCGCGGCCTTTGCCGATAAGGACGACGCAACAACCGAGGAT